>NC_142867.1:54052083-54206666 GCF_051225735.1 Oryctolagus cuniculus | reverse complement strand
CAGTTGCTCCTCTTCCAGGCCAGCTCTCTGCTGTGGCCCGGGAGGGCAGTGGAGGATGGCCCAAGTGCTTGGGCCCTGCACCCCATGGGAGACCAGGAGAGGTACCTGGCTCCTGGCTTCGGATTGGCGCAGCACCGGCCGCAACACACCGACCGTAGCGGCCACTTGGGGGATGAACCAACAGAAAAAGGAAGACCTTTCTCTCTGTCTCTTTCTCTCACTGTCTGTAACTCTACCTGTCAAATAAATAAATAATTTTTTTTAAAAAGGCGCTTTTCTCCCTTTCTTCTTTCATTTTCTTTGATGCTTTCTGAGACTTTCCCTCCCTATCTCTGACCTCCCAGCCTAGGGCAGGGAGCACCCAAGCACTGGTGGGACCCACAGAGCTTCAATGTGTCCCCTCTACCTCCTTGCCTCATAACTGTCTTTCTGGGGGCCTCTGGATGCCCTGTGCAGCGTGTGATTTGTCTCCTTGGTGCTGGCAGTTAGTAGAAGGCCCAGTGCATAGCCTGGAGCTGCCGGGTCAGTGCAGAATAGAGGATGCGTGCAGTTCTCTCTGCGCCGTTGCTCTGCCAGCGCCCAGGCACACGTGCTCGCTTCTGCAGCCCAGTTCCGCCCTGGGCCTCTCCTCCCCACACTGGTCCCTCCTCTGACATCCTGGAGTGAGACAGGCCCAAAACTGGGGATACCTGGAGGTGACTTGGGTGGGGAAGGGAAGGTGACAGAGAGAGGGAGATTGACCGATTGATTTCCCATCTGCTGGTTCATTCCCCAGATGGCAAGTGTCAGGCCTGCTCCGAAACCCTCATCATAACTGTTGAAGTTCCCTCCACTGGGGCTCCCCTGAACCCCTGTCCCAGCTGGGCTCTGACTTTTGGACTTCTGTGCCCTCTCTGCAGTGGCCAGTTTTAGCAAGAACCCTGCCCACTCAGTTTAACCGGATGCCACCCTTGATGCTTGGATTCCTCATCTCTATCTTTGGGGAGAGGCCTGGTCACCTGGTCTGCCTTCATAAGAAACCTGTTGGATGCCATTGCTCAGAATCTCCTTGACATTGGCATTTCCGCTTGGTAATTTTCCATCTCATGACTCCTCTGCCCTGGCTACAATTTCCCACTTTTCCTTGTTATATTTGGAGTCGAGCCCAAGCTCGACTCTGCTATCCTCCACCGTAACACCCCCATCGCAGAAGCCCCTAAGCCTACAGCCGTAGTCTTCCTGAGTCAGATCTGCCTATTTGAACAAGCGTCATGGATAATTTGTCCCGTGGCATCTTCTAAGCTCCCCCCAATCAAAACAGTGCTCTTAGGCACTGGAAGTGCCTTTCCCATGGGCTCCTTCCAAGTGTAATAGCCTTGTAAGCTTTTCTAGTTTTATGTATTTGCAGTATGCAACATGCCTGCTTGTGGAAGCTTGGCACCTGCCACTCCAATGGCAGCTAACATCCTGCACTGCCTCTGATGCCCCTCGATGCATTTGCTGTTGCTGTAGCAAAATACTGGAGGCTGGGCACTTGATGAAGAAAAGAGGTTTATTTAACTCCCATTTTTAGAGACTGAAATCCAAGTCCAGCCAGTCTCCTGTGTTCAGCCTCAGGCAAGGGCCGTCTTGCCTATGTCATAGCAAGACAGGGGAGCAGAAGAGGAAGCAACCATGTTCAGAAGGGGCCAGGGGCATGGAGTGGCCTTGCTCATAGCACCTGCTCTTGTGAGAACCAGCTCACTCTGCAAGACCTGCTTGAACCCCTGCCAAGGGCAACGCTTCCAGTGGCCTCCCATGAGCTTCCCCGACTTCCCAACCCTGCTGCACTGAACACCAGGCCTCCAGCACATGGACCCTTGGGAAACACACAGAAGACACAGGCCTTAGCACAGCCCCTGAGCACTGGGAATGGCTAGACAGTGGGGATGGCTGTGTTTAGCGGCTGTTGGCTGGGATGCTGGGAGTGCTACCCTGCAGACAGATGAAAAGCATCCTGGTAGGACTGCACTTGGTGCTATTCCATTTGATCTTTTTAAAAAATATTTCTGTATTTTCACTGTATTTGAAAGGCAGGAACAGAAAGAGATTCTCCATCTGCTGGTTCGCTCCCCAGATGCCCACACAGTTGGAGCTGAGCCAGGCCCAAGCCAGGAGCCTGGAACTCAATCTGCCTCTCCCACGTGGGTGGCAGGAAGGTGTCCAAGTACTTGGGTCACCATCTGCTACCTCCCAGGATGCATGTTGGCAGGAAGCTGGGATTGGACAGAGTGGAGCTGGAACTCGAACCCAGGCACTGGCTGGCATCTCCCCTGGTGTCTTAGCCACTAAGCACCTGCCCTCCCCCCACCTCCACCCGAGGAAACTTTTAAACTGGCAGTGCCGGCTCCTCACACCCCGAGGTTCTTCTGCAACAGGTTCCTGTACTGAGAGTCTGGGCTTTCATGGCTTTCCCTCCAGGCTAAGTCCTCACTGTTCCGTGTGCTTTGCACTTGGAGCATGTCTCGGCTGGGACTCGCCACGTTTCAAGTGCTCAAGAGGCACACGGAGCAGGTGGCCGCCACACGGCACAGCTTCAGTCAACCACAGCACTGGCATCTCAGCAGTGTACCACAGAGCTTTGCTTTCTCCTCTTAAATACTGAAACAAAAGTGCACCCTTCGGCACACTTATTCCTCTCCCAAGAGACTATTCTTCCGGAACATCCAGCTAAACATAAAGAAGTATGCCACCACGTTCCTGGGGGACGAATCGGGGCTCGGACATCAGGTTCAAGGTTGAATCTTGGCTCTGCCACTTTACATCACTGAGCCTTCGTCCTCCAGTTCTTCATCTGTAATAAACCTTCAGCCATGAGCTGCAGGAAAGATCAAGTGAGGCAATCTACATAAAACGCTTTTCAGAGTTCCTGGCCCACGGCAAGTGCTCGATAAATCTCTCCTCTCATTCTCATGCCCAGCAAAGAACAAGTGATACGGCAATGTGCCCAGCAGCAGGGAGATGATTTCCCGGACCCTGGTATATCCACAGGGTCCTTGAGAGCAGGAACCAGGTCTCAATCCCTATGACACCC
Organism: Oryctolagus cuniculus; assembly: GCF_051225735.1. Lineage (NCBI taxonomy): Eukaryota > Metazoa > Chordata > Mammalia > Lagomorpha > Leporidae > Oryctolagus > Oryctolagus cuniculus. Next base: position 54,203,614 of record NC_142867.1, on the reverse strand, counting down.
CACCCAGCGCTGTGTCTGGAACGTGGCAGGCACCTGGATGACACGGAAAGTCATCAGAATGAATGAAGCTGCCCACCATGTGTTCATGTGGAGAGATGGCAGACAGATCACACAACACAACTCCTATTTTGGAGGGGAGGCGCCCTGTTCGTGTAAAGAGAATGTACTTGCTTATGTAACTGTAAGTAAAAGACAGGAACAAGTCCTTGTGATGCTACCAAACCTCGAATCATTCTGTGTGGGTAGGCTTCCAATATTTCTTGGTAATTTTGTATTTATTTTGTCAATTGTAACTGCTTAGGTGCTTACCTTGTCTCCCATCTCTGTCAAACTCCTCTGGCTTGTCTCACCTGTCTCCCCACTCACCCAGCACTTGGCCTTGGGCACTCTGGGGTTTAATAAATTGTTGCAGCCGCAAATTGCTCATCATGGCTTTCCTTCATGCCCAGCGTACACGGTGAAGATCATACAGCTACTCTGCAAGGGTCTTAATTTCAGTCCCCAAAGAGTCTGCTATTTAAGTGCTGTCTGACTTGACTATCACTTGCCCCTCAAGACCTAATGCACAGCAATACTTTGAAGGTGGAAGAAAATTGAGCTAAATGAAAGATTTGGACAGCAGAAACACTGCCAGAACCAGCACTGTTTGAAGCCTGCCCCTCTCTCGAGGGTCGCTGTTCAAAAAGGCAGGAAAGAGACCAAGTCTGGGTGCCCCGGAACTCGCTCTCCTCTCCAGGCACCTGCCAAGAGCTGCTGTCCACGTGGGTTTGGGAAACTGTTCGTCTGTGTGGGATTTTCACTGCTTGTCTCGGGAACCAAGTGCATCCATTTGTCTATGTCACATTTATTTCCTTTCTCTTATCAAGGCTTGGGCATTTGCTCCGTAGCTGTTAGAAGAGATCGTATTCATTGTGACCTGGATTTTTACTTTTAAAACATGAGGAGTATTTTTTATTTAAAAAATATTAACTAATATACAAAAATGGTATGTATTTTAGGCATAACGGGCAATGTCTTTGTACATACGTGTATTATGTAATGTTCTATTCAGCTCCGGCTGAATAGTATTCCATTCTGTATACATATTATGTTTCCTTTATCTGTCCATTGCTCGATGGCTACTTTGTTTCCCTTTCTTGGCTATTTTGAATCATGGTGCAATAAATATAGGAAGTGCCGGACGCCTCTTTGACAGATTGGTTTTGTTGGGGTCCTGCGGTAGTTCTGTTTCTCAGTTTTTGAGGAAGCTCTGTGCTCCACATTCACACTCTCAACAGCAGTTAGAATGCAAGTGGCCCTTCCCTTCACGTCCTCACCAGTTCTTGTTATCTGTTGTCATTACAAAATGTTTATTTATGGGGCTGGCGCTGTGGCATAGTGGGTAAAGCCACTGCTGGCAATGCCGGCATCCCATACGGTCGCTGGTTCGAGACCCTGCTGCTCCACTTCCAATCCAGCTCTCTGCTACAGCCTGGGAAAGCAGTGGAAGATGGCCCAAGTGCTTCGGCCCCTGCACCCATGTGGGAGACCTGGAAGAAACTCCTGGCTCCTGGCTTCGGATTGGCCAGCTCCCACCGTTGATACCATTTGAGAAGTGAATGAGCGGATCAAAGACCTCTCTCTCTGTCTCTCCTTTTCTCTGTCTGTAACTCTACCTCTCATATAAATAAATAAATCTTTTTAAAATGTTTATTTGTTTTCTGATTTCATCCACTTGAAAGCCAGGGAGGGGCTGGTGCCACGGCTCACTAGTCTAATCCTCCGCCTGCGGTGCCAGCACACCAGGTTCTAGTCCCAGTTGGGGTGCCGGATTCTGTCCTGGTTGCTCCTCTTCCAGTCCAGCTCTCTGCTGTGGCCCAGGAGGGCAGTGGAGGATGGCCCAGGTCCTTGGGCCCTGCACCCACATGGGAGACCAGGAGGAAGCACCTGGCTCCTGGCTTCAGATAGGCGCAGCGCCGGCCATGGTGGCCATTTGGGGGGTGAACCAAGGGAAGGAAGACCTTTCTCTCAAGTAGATAGACAATCTCTCTCTCTTTCTCTCTCACTCACTGTCTAAATCTGCCTGTCCAAAAAAAGCGGGGTGGGGGGAGAGAGAGAGATTGTCTATCTACTTGCTCTCTCCAAATGCCTGCCACAGCTGAAGCCAGCAGCTCAGAACTGCAGCAGGGTCTCCTATGTGGGTGGCAGAGGCTCAAGTTCTTGACCCATTACCTGCTGCCTGCCAGGTGCATTAGCAGGAGTTGGATCAGAAGCAGAGTAGCCAGGACTCACATCGGCACTCTGATATGGGACGTAGGCATCCCAAGTGGTAGCTTAACTCGCTGTGCCACAATGCCCCAATCTTTTGTCTCTGTGATAACATTGTAACTAGAGTGAGATGATATTGCATTGTGATTTTAATTTGCTTTTCCCTGATGGTTACTTGCTAGCAATGTTGAACTTTTTTTATCCAGTACCTATTGGACACCTGTATATCTTCCTTAGAAAAACATCTGTTCAGCTATCTTTTGTCCATTTTTAAATGGGATGTTTTTGTTCCTTATCCATTTTTTTTTTTTTTTTGACAGGCAGAGTGGATAGTGAGAGAGAGAGACAGAGAGAAAGGTCTTCCTTTTGCCGTTGGTTCACCCTCCAATGGCCGCCACGGCCGGCGTGCTGCGGCTGGCGCACCACGCTGATCCGAAGGCAGGAGCCAGGTGCTTCTCCTGGTCTCCCATGGAGTGCAGGGCCCAAGCACTTAGGCCATCCTCCACTGCACTCCCGGGCCACAGCAGAGAGCTGGCCTGGAAGAGGGGCAACTGGGACAGAATCTGGTGCCCTGACCAGGACTAGAACCTGGTGTGCTGGCACCGCTAGGTGGAGGATTAGCCTATTGAGCTGCGGCGCCAGCTTATCCATTTCTTAACTCCTTGTCAGATGTATGGTTTGAAAATATTTTCATTGTGACCTGCGTTCTGGAGGTTGTCTCTTCAATTGGGTGACTGTTTCTCATGCAGTATAGAAGGTTTTCAGTTTGATAAATCCCTGTGTGTCTGTTTTTGCTGTTTCCTGAGCCTTAGGATCTGCTCTATGAAATCCTTGCACATCACAACGTCCTGAATTGCTTCCCTACGGTAACTTGTAAGAATTTCAGTTTCATGTCTTCCATGTAGGTCTTTCATCCACGCTGAGCTGACATTTGTATGTGCTGAAAGGTGAGGCGCTGCGTTCACCCTGCACGTGGCTGTCCGATTGCCTCAGCTCCCTGCAAAGAACGCAGCCTTGGTGTCCCAGTGCCCAGCCTCAGCTCCTTGGTCAAAGATGGGTTGGCTGTGGGTGTGTGGGTTTGTTTCCAGGCTCTCCATTCAGTGAGTTTTCTGCCTTTTGTTAATTCATGTACCCTCATTAGTGTCGATTTGCCCGAATTTGAAGAACTTGCTCTAGCATGTCTTACAGGGCGAGTCTGTGGGGATGAATTCTCTGCTTTCCTTTGGGAGCGTCTTTCTCCTTCACATCTAAATGGTATTCTTTCTTGGTTAGCCACGTGTTCTCTCCAGTTCTGAGAAGCTCTCCCCCTGATCTGTAAGGTTTCTGCCGAGAAGTCTGAGGCCAGGCCAGTTGGGGGCGCCCTTGTGTGCTATTTGCTTACGTTCACTTCAGCTGAGAATCCACTCTCACCTGTCGTCTTGGAGAGCTTGGTGTCCCATGTCACGGGACAGGTGCGACTGCAGAGTCGGGCTATCGACCGCTGCCCTCCTTGTGTCTGCACAGTTGTGTGTTTTTCTTGGCTTAGGAGTTGTTCTGTTGTTATCTCTTCACGTGCGCTCTCCACCCTCTCGGCCTTCTCCAGCCCCTCTTGATCTACAGAAACTTGGGCATTTGCTCTTTCAGTGCTGTCCCAAATGTCCTGCACATTTTCTTTTTTTTTTTTTAAGATTTTTAAAAATTTATTTGAAAGAGTTACACAGATAAAGAAGGTTAGGGGAAGAGAGAGAGAGCGAGAGAGCAAGGTCTTCCATCTTTTGATTCACTCCCCAAACGGCTGCAACAGCCAGAGCTGAGCCAATCTGAAGCCAGGAGCCAGGAGCTTCTTCTGGATCTCCCACACAGGTACAGGGGTCCAAGCACTTGGGCCATCTTCTACTGCTTTCCCAGGCCACAGCAGAGAGTGGGATCCGAAGTGGAGCAGCCGGGACTCAAACCAGCGCCCATATGGGATGCTAGCACTGCAGGCAGAGGATTAACCACAGTTCCTTCTGCTTGATTTTTTCAAAAATTACTTCCATCTCTATGCTAAGCTTGTCTGTTAGAGTAATGAGTTATTTCTCTGTGTTTTCCCAAATCTCCCCAAGTTTCTTAAAACAGTTTTATTTTAAATTTCTGTATCCAAAAATTTGCATACATCAGTTTTTGTCTGACTGGCTTTGACACCTTATTTTGTTTGTTAGGTGTTCATTTCCTGAGAGTTCGTGATGCTTGTTAGCACATGACATCATCCCTGCTCCCAAGGATTAGGAATTTTTCCCCACTCTATTACCTGGCTTGCTTGTTTTCATTGAGCCTGTGGGCACTTGGGCTACATCACCAGTAGATGGCGTCCTAAGTCAAGATGTGCCATAAGCCGGCCGTTGGTGTGTTATCGCTGTTTCGAGGCTAGAGGGCGTGCCTATCCCAGATTTGTCCTAAATCCTGGTTGTTCAGAATGAACTATTAAGAGGCTCCGCCTGGCACGCAGGCCCGGCTGTGGTTAGAGGACTTCAGGCTTCATCCAGTGCAGGGTCCCCCTGCCGCAGGCCCAGCCCTGCGCTCTGAGGCAAAGTCCTGCACTGACTTTCCCACCCTACTCCCCAGCAGCTGGAGTCTTGCCCACTGTCTGTGGGAGGCTGGGAAGGGGTGTGTGGGGGGGAATATGGGGGGGATGTGATGGAGGTGGTTTTGTGGCCATCTGGCTGAGGAGGGTCCACAGGTTTAGTGTGCAGGTACCGACCTGCAGGCAGGAACCATAGGCCCTGCTGGCACTGGGTGGCACTGTGGTAGCCCTGGGGCTGGGTTTCGAGTCTCAGGTCTGGACTGACTGCTGTCCCCCTCCCTCATGGGGGGTGGGGCGGCCCGGGGCAGCAGAGCCTGGAGCTGGGGGGAGGTGTGGCAAGGCTGCTCTTCCTTCCCTGCCTCCCTGGAAACATCTTTTCTTGCTGATGGGCTAACACCTGGCGCTGTGGTCCCTCTGCTGGCTTCCTTAGCTCTCAGGAGCGTGGCCTGGCACGCAGGGAGCTGCTCAGCTTAGCGTCCATGGGGGGTGACCGCCGCTGGAGCTTCTCACTCCGCCACCACTGCTCTGCTCCCACGTGTACCGGTTCAGTCATGAGTGCCGGGGTCTGTGGTGTCTGCTTCTGGACAAAGGCCCTGGAGGCCAGAGGGGCCTCTCTGCCCTCTGCCTCATTTTCCTGATTCATCACTAGAGTAGCAGCACCTAATGGCCTCCTATCTATCAACTGATCCATCAATTGGTCAATCACTTCTCTTATTTTTTAAAAAAAGATGTATTTATTTGATTTGAAAGGCGGAGATACAGGAAGAGTGAAGGAGAGAGAGAGGGGTCTTCCATCCACTGGTTCACTCCCCCAGATGGCTGCAACAGCCAGTACTGGGCCAGGCCAAAGCCAGGAGCCAGGAGCTTCCTCCAGGTCTCCTACGTGGGTGCAGGGGCCCAAGCACTTGGGCCATCTTCTGCTGCTTTCCCAGGCCATTAGCAGGGAGCTGGATCAGAAGAGGAGCAGCTGGGACTCAAACCAGCACCCATATGGGATGCCAGCACTGCAGGCAGAGGCTTAACCCACTATGCCACAATGCCAGCCCCAGCCTCTGTCTTTTTCTGAGTGCTCGCTGCAGAGGCTAAAATAAAGGCGACACCACCAACATGGTGGGCCCCGGGGCCAGGCTTCTGTTCCACTTGGTGTGTCGACATGCGCTCATCCTGTGCTCCAAGGTGAGGCCAGTGCTCTGTGCCTTGCTTTGTCTTCAGCTCAGGGGGGTGCTGTGGTTTGAATGCGTCCCCTACACGCCCTTGTGCTGGGAACTTACTCCTCGAATTCCTGTGGGGTCTTCAGGAGGTAGCGAGGCTCAGTGGGGTCGTGAGCGTGGCGCTCCTGTGATGCTGTGGGTTGGTGACCCTGCCCCGCCTTGCCACAGGGTGCCGGTACAGCCGGAGGGCCCTCGCCGGCTGCAGGAGCCATTGCTGACAGAGGCCAGGCTGAGATGTGGGCGGTCTATGACCCCTCCAGACTCAGGGGTGGGCAGTTGGGTCCCCCAGGACAATGGGAGCCCTGGGGCTCAAAGCCAGCAGTGCTGGGAGAAGCCCCCATGTGACTCGCTCGGCCGGGGTCACCACGGTCTGATAGAAACTTCAGAAATCTCGCAGGAAATGGAATTAAGGGGGAAGTTTATTTTGGTGTAAAACACATTGGAGCACTGGTTCAAGACCTTGCTGTTGGCCGGCGCCGTGGCTCATTAGGCTAATCCTCCGCCTTGCGGCGCCGGCACACCGGGTTCTAGTCCCACTCGGGGCGCCGGATTCTGTCCCGGTTGCCCCTCTTCCAGGCCAGCCCTCTGCTGTGGCCAGGGAGTGCAGTGGAGGATGGCCCAGGTGCTTGGGCCCTGCACCCCATGGGAGACCAGGAAAAGCACCTGGCTCCTGCCATCGGATCAGTGCGGTGCGCCGGCCGCAGCGCACCGGCCGCGGCGGCCATTGGAGGGTGAACCAACGGCAAAAGGAAGACCTTTCTCTCTGTCTCTCTCTCTCACTGTCCACTCTGCCTGTCAAAAAAAAAAAAAAAAAAAAAAAAAGACCTTGCTGCTCTGTTTTCGATCCAGCTCCCTGCTAATGTGCCTGGGAAAGCAGCAGAGGATGGCCCAGTGCTTGGTCTGTCCCAGGGTGTGGGAGACCTGCATGAAGCTATCAGTTCTGGCTGTTGTGGCCATTTGGAGAGCGAGCCACTGGATTAAAGATGGATCTCTCTCTCTCTCTCTCTCTCTGTAACTGCCTTTCAAATAAATACACATGTCTTTAAGAAATGTTTTTGAAATCTATACATAGTTATTTGATAATAAGGATTTTCCATGAACTTTTTGAAGTATCATCATATACATGGATGTCAAAGTTCTAGACACTGAAATAAATATATCTTTTAATTTGATTTTCCAAAAGCATTTAAAAGTACCCTCGTATGTCAGGGAAACTAAAATTATTTTTATTTCTTAGTGGGCACACATGGTTTTTGGGGCTTTGATCTAAAATGCAAACATTTCAAACAGTACATGGCGTGGAGGTCATTTCTCCTGGCTGGGTCTCACTTGAGTCTCCTTTGAAATGAGCCGGTAGGACTAGATGGGTCATTTTCTTTCTTTCTTTATTTGCAAGACACAGAAAGTGAAAAACAGAGATTTGCCATTTGCTGGTTCACTCCCCAGATGCCCACAACAGCTGGGGCCAGGCTGAAGTCAGGAGCCCAGAACGCCATCCAGGTGCCCACGTGGGTGGCAGGGACCCAGTGCTGCCACCTGCTGTTTCCCCGGAAGCTGGGATTGGGAGTGGAGTAGAGCCGGGACTTGTAACCTGCCCCTCCCCTGGCCTGGGATGTGGCACTCCTGGCGTCTTAACCTCTAGCCCAAGCACCTGCCTTATCTTAAAGAAAAGTGAAAAATAGTATTCATTTATTTAAGAGGTACAGAGGCAGGGACAGACAGAGCTGAGCCATCACCTGCCGCCTCCCTGGGTGTGCGTTCAGGAGAAGCTGGACTCAGAGCTGAGCTGGGCCTCCAACTCGGGCCCTGATGGGGGATGTGGCTGATACGGCAGGTGTCCTGACTCCTGGGTAGAGCACAGGACCCTAGGCCGATAACTTCCAGACAGGGCTCCAGAAAGCTCGTCACGGGGAAGAGATTGTTCTACTCCCCCATCTGCCTTAGAAAAAATTCTCCCAGTTTTACGCAGTTGTCGCCTGTTTTGTCTTTGAACAAAAACCATGTGGCCGGAACAAGAAGGAAGCCCAGAGCGTGGCGGAGCGTGTCCTGGCGAGGACCCAGGCGCCATGCACGCGGAGCTCCGGGCGCTGGCAGTGAGTCCCAGCGAGCTTGAGTGCTGGAGTTGGACGTGCACGCTCAGAATTCCGCAGTCTGGACAAACTGGCAGCTGAAAGTTGAGGAGGAACCTCAGCAGCCCGCCCAGGGCAAGCCTCTTCTCCCAAAGGCAGGAACATTTTTGCTGGATGCGGGCGCTGGGCGCGGGAACAGCGCCGCCTTGTGACCCGCACACTCGCTTTCCCAGCAGAGGCTGGCTGGCCTGGACCCGGCGACAGCTTCCCACAGGGTCGCGCTCCTGGGCCTGGGACTTTGATTCTGGGGTCGGGAAGGGGTCAGGAGACGCGGTCGTGCCTGGGGGCCCGAGGGAGCCCCTGATCCCCACCTCTTGCCCACAGCACAGGGTTGAGAGTGAGGAGACTTGGCACAGGGCCCAGGGTCTTCCTGCCCACCCTCGCCCCCCGCCGTGTCTGTGGTCTCCCTCTCCTGCTTTGTGGACTCCACATGGGGGTGACAGCAGCTGTGCTGGGCACACACAGGCTGGGACAGAGGTGGCCAAAAGTGATGCAAGCCACAGGTGGGAGCCACGTATTTTGTCTTAAGTTTTCCAGAAGCAAACAGAAGTAGATGAAATTGAGTGAGCACTAGGTTTTACTTAATACGCTGCATCCAGTGTCTGGCTGTTTTAATACAGAATTAAGGTGAAATTCAGCAGTGAGGTCTCTATATTCTTTTCCCGCTTCCGGACTGTCTGACGTTCTCTGTGTGTTCTCCGCTCACAGCACGTCTCACTTTGGACTCACCGTGTGCCAGGCAGGTGGCGGCTGCCAGGACAGCGAGCAGTAAGGATGCAAAGTGGAGACACTGGCAAGATAAGAAAAGGCTTCCCGGAGGAGGTAGCATTTCTACTGCATGAGGTTTGAAAAGCAAAGTGACTAGGAGAGGTTGGGGGTAGGGACCAGGTGTGCTCATGTTAGTTCCACTGGCACAGGGAAGGAGAACTGGGACTCCCAGGCCAAACCTTCTCACCGCCAGAATCTGTACCGTCTGACGGCTAAGCATGGCTTTTATGTTTTAATTTTAAAAAATGTATTCACTTATTTGACAGCAGAGAGAGAGAGAGGGAGAGAGAGACGCCTCAAATGCCCATAACAGCCAGGGCTGGGCTGGGAGCCCAGAACCCCACCCAGGTCTCCCTGTGAGTGGCAGGGGCTCAAGTTCTTGACCCACCACCTGCTGCCTCCCCGGTGCTTTGGCAGGAAGTGGGATCAAAAGCAGAGCAGCCAGGACTCAGAGTGGCACCCTGAAAAGGAACGCTGGTGCCCCAATGCCAAACGCTACCTCTAAGGATGGTTTTTACATTTTTTTTAATCTTTTATTTAATGAATATAAATTTCCAAAGTACGACTCATGTGTTACAATGGCTTCCCCCCCCATACCGTCCCTCCCACCCACAACCCTCCCCTTTCCCACTCCCTCTCCCCTTCCATTCACATCAAGATTCATTTTCGATTATCTTAATATACAGAAGATCAGCTTAGTATACCTTAAGTAAGTATTTCAACAGTTTGCTCCCACACAGAAACATAAAGTGAAAAATAATAGATGATTTTTTTTAAATGATGATGAAATCAGATCTGACCTATTGTCATGTTTAATCCCAGTGAGAGTCAAGTTGGGAATTGATAATTTCTTTCTTTCTTTTTTTTTTTGGTTTTTACATTTTTAAGTGTAAAAAATGGTGGGGGAGAAAGTGAAGACTGTTTCTTGGCACATGACCATTGCAGGCTATCCCGACCTCAGTGTGCATAAGCAGAGTTTCCTGGCGGCTCCCTAAGTGCGGCACAGGAGTGGGAGGGGCTGCAGTGTGACCCACGGCTCCCGCCTTGTTAGTCTGTGGGCCCAGCAGTGCCTCCCCCTGTCCCTCCCCACAAGGACACGGCACCACCCAGCTCTCCCATGGAGGGCAGTCCTGACTGGAACCGGAGCCCAGCTCTACAGCCCCTCACCCACGCCCACACACTTCCTGGCATGGGGACGCTGTCTGGGTCACAAATGTCCCCTAAAGCATTGTCGCCCCGTGCTTTAGGCCTGGATACTGGAGTTGCCAGAGACCCTCAGTCTACCATCAGCTGTCCGATGGGGAACTGGGGGCTCTTGGAGGGAGAGAATATCACCAGGTCACAAAGCAAGTTCCCTATCTCCCATCCTGGCTCTCTCCCCTGCCCTGTACCCACCAGACCATGTCGTCCATGCCCATCGGCTCCATGCCGGGGGCTCCGTCTGCTGACTCATCTAGGATCTGTCCTGGGACTCAGGAGCCCCTGCGGGCCTGCTCCTGGGGGTCTGCTGGCGGATTGGGGGCTGTGGACAGGGAAAGCCTCTCCCCGCACACACCCTCCAGTTCCTTCCCCCTACCCTGGCCACTTTAGTTGCAAGGGATGGCCCACCTGCTTGCCTGTGGGGCCTCCCCCAGCTGCTTCTCTGCCGCTGTGACCAGCTGCGTTCCCCCTTGGTCCCACCTCCTCTGGTATGGCCACCACCAAGCCCCTGTGGCTGATTTCCTCCTGTAATGCAGGCTCTGGCGCAGTTGATGAATGAGGAGTGAATGGATTGGGGGGCGGGTGCCTAGGCTCCTGGACTGTGGAAGAGGTCCCCACTGCAGACTCACCCAGTGCCTGAGCTGCCTAGCCCAACCCCACCACACACGCACACACACACACACACACACACACACACACAGTTCCCCAGCTGCACTCGTCCTCTGAGGGTCCAGCAGGGGGCGCCCAAGGTCTGCCAATAGCAGATGGCCCTGGTGGCCCGGGCTGCCCTCCTGCAAGGCCAGAGTGGTCCTGGCTGGATTCTGTTGTGGTGGCCAGGGTCCTGCTCTCCAACAATAGTCCATCAGGTCAGCAGGCTCCTCAAAGCCAAAGGCCGGCCAGACTCCGTTCATCACTACTGCCCACAGTGGCTTGGACCCTAGTCCCTGCCCAGGAGCAGGCACTAACCATGGGGGACGGGGGAAGGACCCCCTGCGGGGGTTGATGAAGTCCTGGGCACCCTCCTTATGCTGGGATTTCTCATGATTGTGGTGCTTTTGGAGTTCCGGCCTCAGAGGCCAGGAGCCGGCAGGAAGCGAGGCCACCAGTAAGACTCAGGTGTGCCTGGAATGGGTTGTGAGTTAATGGAGAAGTTGATTCTCTCACCCTCAGTGAGGCTGGGTGGGCCAGGAGGGTGGAACCCCTTGAGTCCACCGCCTGGGCAGCCAGCAGCCAATTCACGTGCTAGTTCCCATACTGGCTTGACACAAGCGCGCATGGCCGGGAAGCACTGTTTAACACAGAAGCCGCTGGCTGCAAGTGACTATTTGAATGTAAACTGAGTGAGATGAAGCGAAAGTGAAAATCCAGTTCCTTTGTCATGCCAGCCGCCTCTCACGCACTCGGAGGCCACACGAGGCCAGCGGCTGCCATGTTGGGCCACACGGACAGGAACTCTTGCGTCATCAGTGACCCTGCTGGACCTCAGTTTAGAGCTTCCTCTGAGCGCTTCTGGACCGGGTGTGCTTGAGGATCTCAGAGAGTTCTTGTGCTTACCGCACACTGCCCTTCGCAGGTGCCATTGCTGGAGGCCCCTGGGGGAGGCCCTGCCTTTGCTGCTTCCCCCTCTGCAGCCTGGGAGAAGCCTCTCTCAGCCTCAGTTCTCTCACCTGTCAAGTGGGGAGAATGTCGCCGTGGGTGTTGCTGAATGAGCTGGGGCAGGTGCAGTCCACCCCCCACCCCCCACTGCAGTGCCTAAGGCTTCCTGGCCTCACCACCACCCCTCTGGTCTTTCTTTGGACACTCACCTGCCACTCTACACTGTGTGCAGACCTGTGTTGGGATCCTGCTTCTTCAAAGGGACTGCAGGGCTTGGCTTGATTCGTTTTGTTTTCCCTAAAGATGCATTTATTTATTTGAAAGGCAGAGTTACACACAGAGAGGGAGAGAGATCAATTGATCTTTCATCTGCTGCTTCATTCCCCAAATGGCTGCAAATGGCCCCAGGCAGAAGCCAGGAGCCTGGAACTGCATCTGGGTCTACCATGTGGGTGGCAGGAGCCCAAGTACTTGAGTCCTCCTGTGCCACTCCCCAGGCACATTAGCAGGGCGCTGGATGGAAAGTGAAGCAGCTAGGACTTGAGCAGGGACTCAGATGGGATGCCGGTGTTGCAGGCAGCAGCTTAACCCACTACGCCACGATGCTAGCCCCTTGGCTTGACTCTTGCCTGGATGGAGGTCACCACGTAGGTGGGAAGGCAAAACGTGCCAGGAAGCAACCAGAAGACAAATCTTAGGCAACACCCAGGGCAGTGCGCCACCTGGTGGTGCAGGCCTTGCAGAGAGAGGCATAGGAGGTCTGTGGGCTGGTCTTGAAGGCAGCACAGGAGTCTGACTGGCAGGGCTGATGGGAGAGAAGAGGCAGCGGGGGATGGTGTCGAGGCAGAGGAACGGCGTGAGCAAAAGGAGGCACAGAGGTGGGGAGGGAGGCTTTCGTGGAAGGGAGAGACGACTTTGCTAAGCAAACCACTCGGGCTTTGGAAGCTGGGCTGAATTGCTTGAGTCTACAGAGGAGGGCGGCTGCCAGACAGTGGGGGTTGGGCAGGGAAGAGGTGAATCTAGGACTGTGCTGGCAGTGTGGTTGGGGGCTCGGCAGGGGAGATCCTGCGGTCGAGGTGCCCATCAGTGAGACGTGCCACCCACGGCCTCGCTGGGGCAGCACACGGTGCCATTTCCAGGGCCACTAACATCCCGTGAGCTCAAATTGCTGGGGCCCAACTGGGTAACCAGACACTGGGCTTGGTGATCTTGCACAGCAAGTCTGCACCGAGTGGGGTGGGGCAGAGGGTGGGCATTAGGACGTGAGTCCCAGATCCCCAGCCAGCTTGGAGAGAACAGGGTGAAGGCTGAGACCAGGGGGTACAGGGAAGGGAGGGGCGTGTAAACAGAGAGGGCCAGATATAAAATCACACAGACACACGTGCACGTGGCCCACGGCCCCTTGATGGATACACACTAATCCCCTGTGCAAATGTACATGCACACACGTCCAGGCACATGGACATGGTTACAGGGTTCACAGCAATGAAGCTAGGGCTGCAGGTTCACTGATGGTGGTTTCTATAGGCTTCGCTAGTAAACACTACTTATTTTGGAAAGCAACTTCTCTGTTTTCCAATAAAACATTGGGACATACGGTATTGGATTTCCCTGATCTGACATTGACCTAAAAAAATGTGCTGGCAGGAACAGAAAATGCGATGCCCCACTGTGCTGGCAGGCACCGGTCAGCTTCGCTCCTCTTGGCTTCGATTGCAAAGGTCAAGATGCAAGTGGGAGGGCCAGCGAGGCCTCACTGTCCAACCAGCATTCTTGCCACGGAGCTGCGGGGAAGCCGAGGACAGAGCTGGGGGCTTCCTGCCGGCCTGTATGCCCATGGCCTTGAAGAGCAGGCAGCGGGGATGAGCTGAGGGGACAATGTGTCACGGAGGCAGCAGACAGAGATGGCTCCAGGATGGGCAAAACGTGGATAGGGCCCAGCTGGGGGATGGGCACATGTGTGCCCCTACAGTGGCCATCAGAGAAATGCGCCTGGAGCCCTGAGTGGGGTTTGAGGTGGGTTCCTGTCCCTGGGAGGGGGACTGGCTTCTATGGGCAGAGCAGTCAGGCCCAGCTCCAGATGACGGGCGGGGCGGGCTGCAGGCATGGGCACAGTGGCAAGGCCTGGGAGGCAGAAGCCCACCTCCAGGCGGGAACACTGGCATTCCTTGTTTCTTTAGGGGGCATTGGTCCTGTTCTGATCAACAGTGAGAAAGGAGCAGTGTGCCCCCATAGCCCAGAGCCCCTCAGGACCCCCAAATTGAGCCTGAAACTTGACAATGGTCTTCCTCCATGAGGATGAGTGAGATCAGAAGTGTAAGGTGCTCAGCGAGGGCGGGACACACGCCCTGAGGCAGAGAGGAATACAATGGGCCTGGCAGAAGTGCTGGGGATCCAATGAGATCATCTGTCTAAGGCACTTCCAACAGGGCGTGCATTTAGTAAGCATGACAACCGTTTGCTGTGGAAGTGAGTCTTACTGGGGATGACTCAATCACACATTGGGCCACTTAGCCCTTCAGCATGACTTTGCTAGGGTTCTCTGTGTGCCAGGCACGGCTCGAGGCCCCGGGGGTGCAGCGGTGAACAGAAAACCCACGCCCTCAGCCCTGGCATCCGTGAATATGCCGTGTCCATGGCTAGCAGGAGTTAAGTTGCCAAGCAGCTGACCCAAAGATCCAGAAGTGAGCCTGGCTTAACCAGGTGCGCTGGCTGCAGCCACAGGGGTCCCTCAAAGGGGAAGAGGGGCAGGCGAGGCAGGGTGAGAGGAGCTGAGCTGGTAGAAGCCGAGGCTGGAGCAACGGGAGTCTTGGCCCCAAGCCGAGGCAGACAGGTGGCCGGTGGCAGCTGGAAAGGGCACGGAAACAGAGCCTCCTGGCGGCCTCCAGGGAGAAACATGGCCCTGCCTTTGACTTCATCCAGTGAGATTTCTGACCTTGAGAACGGGGGGATCATAAATTTTGTCGTTTCGAGGCTCTGAGTTTGCAGGAATTTGTTACAGCAGCCACGCGCTGTGGCTGCAAACCCTTCCTTGTGGAGCTTACCTTCTCACCGCGGGAGACGGGGCATGAGGAATTGTGGCACATGCGGTGTGGCATGGGGTGCTTCCTTCCCCTCACTGGTGGGGCGGGGAGCGCCCAGCATGGGGTGCAGGGCCCCTCTGGCCGTGGCCACCTCTGCTCCTTGTACCCTTCTGCCTGCCAGGGGCCTGCAGGGTGGGGCTGAAGCACACAGCCAAGGTGCACAGGCTCCTGGGCTAGGGAGGAGGCAGGTGCGCGGTGTCTGGCCCAGGGGAGTGGTGCGGTCTGCGGCCAAAGTCTGGGGCAATTAGCATGTGCCCAGATCCCCGTGGGTGGGGACGTGAGGAACTATGACTGGTCCAAGTCCGTGGCGGGTGAAAGCCAGGCTGGGCGGCTGCTCTAGGAGCTCCAGGTTTCCATAGTGATTACCAGCTCTTGGTCGCGCCTAATGAGGAACACGGAGAATCCTCCTGTGGGAGGCCACTGGGCTCCTTGCTGAAGCCTTCCTCTTTGATCTTTGGCCTTTAATTGGCAGGCTGAGCCCAGGGAGCCTCCTCAGGAGATGGCTGAGGCTTGGGCAGGGCTCTGCCTCACCTGCCCATCCCTGTTCTGGTTGCTGAAGTCCCTGCTCCACCCCTGAGCCTTAGCTGAGCAGGGGAGGGAGGCCTTGAGGAGCTGCACCATGCAGGCGGGGTCCGCTACTCAGGGTGCAGCTCAAAGACCTGGAAGCGATGGTGCCTGTGGCCCATGTTTGGGATCTTAGGTTGTGCACTGCTCGAAGGCACTGCATGGCACATAATAGGCATCTTAATTTATGTCGGAGCCCAGTGGGTGGCAGAGACTCCAAGCCACCTGATGGGTGGCTGGGGGAGCTCCCTGGGACCTGAATCCACGGTGGCACCAGGGCCGCGCACAAACTCTGGCACACACGTGTGCATGCTGTCCCACCCTCCTGCACAGCAGGTACCTACTGCCATTTAAGGCCTGATTCATAGGGCTCTCAGACTTTGGACCTGCAGTGGTCATCTCACGGGAAGTCTGCTGGGGGTGGGGCGCGGCACTTGGGTGTGCATGCTGCTGGCCACAGGGGTGCCACATGGGTGTGTGTGTGTGTGTGTGTGTGTGTGTGGCGCCAGGGCTGTTTGTGCTAATGTGACCCTTCTTTTTTAACTCGAGGGAAAGACATGTTTCTCCTATTTGCACAAAGATACCCAGTGGGCCAGCTGGGCCCTGCCCTGGCTCGCCAAAATGCCCTCACCTGGGCTATGAAGCCTTGCCTTCTACTTCCCTGGCCAAAGTTCCCACCTCATGGAGTAGCTAGAGCCCGACCGAGCCCTGGCCCTATTCCTCTCGGTTTCTTCCCCAGGGGCTGGGCTCAGACCTGTGCCGCTGGGTGGCATTGATGTTGCCTGCAGCCTGCCCTTCCGCGTCCTCAGCCGGCCACTGGTGGAGCAGAGGATGCACTCCCTGGGAGAGGTGGGAGAGAACTTGGGAAGCCTCTCTGCAGGGCGGTGTGTCACAGAAGCGCCTGGCCTTTGCCCCAGGCACTGAGCTGTAGGGACTCCGTGCTTTAGAGCAATCATGCCCAGGTGTTGCCGAAAGGATGTTTGCCCTAGCAACATCCATCAGGAGAACCAGTGGCCAAAGGCCAGCCGCCCTGGCTCTCGTGCCCACGTTCCTCGCGGTCAGTCCGGGAGCCGAGGGCGGGCACAGTGCACAGAGGCTTGTCTGTAAAATCTGACAGTAGCTTTTAAAGTTACAGCAGATGTTGTATCCCACCCTCTAAATGAAAAGCATGATCTCTTAGGTTGATTCTCCTAGGTTTATTGAGGTATAAGAAATAAAAATTATGTGTATTTAAGGTATATAGCAAAGGCTGTAATATGATGTAATGATTTTGCTACACTGTGATCCAACAAGTAAGCTCAGGGACACTTATGTGCACCACCACACTGTGTGTGTGTGTGTGTGTGTGTGTACTGAGAAGCTTTAGGATCCACTCTCCTAACAACGTCAGTAGACTGCACTAGAATGAACTGCAGTCGCCCTGCTCCAGCACACCCACTGGCAGATTGTGTTTGTCCTGCCTGCCTGAAGCATCTGCCCACCTGCCCCAGCCCCAGCCGCCACGGCCTGTTCTCTGCGTCTGTGAATTTTATCTCTAAGACTCCACAGAGGAGCGAGATCACACAGGACTTGGCTTTCTGTGCCTGGATCATTTCACTGAGCATGCGCCCTCTGGGTTTGTCTGTGTTGTGGCAAACAGCAGGGTCAGACCACACGTGAGGCCTAACCTTTTAGAGCCAGGCTCTGATAATGAGTCTTAGGTTGTTTTTCCTCGAAGTAACACCTGAGACAAAAATTTGCATGCAGGTAGTTTATTTTTGAGGCAATTCCAAAAGGTACTGAAAGAGGAGCAGAGACAGAGATGTGATAAATCGAGGGAGACCACAGGACGACTCATCGGACAAGTCCCTCCCATGGGCAGTGAGGCTGAACTGCACTGGGGCTCTGGGGAATGGGGAGCACGCACCTGGGCTGAGTGGTGAGGAGCCGGGCTGTGTGTCCACGGTAGGAGCCGGGCTGTGTGTCCTCTGAGGGAGCTGGGCTGCGTATCCATTGTGGGAGCCGGGCTGTGTGTCCACCGAGGGAGCCGAGATGGGCTGTGTGTCCACTGCGGGAGCTGGGGTGTGTGTCCTCTGAGGGAGCCGAGATGGGGTGTGTGTCCTCTGAAGGAGCTGGGATGGGCTGTGTGTCCACCGAAGGAGCTGGGTGTGTGTCCACTGAGGGAGCTGGGCTGTGTGTCCACTGTGGAAGCTGAGCTGTGTGTCCACCGAGGGAGCCGGGGTGTGTATCCACCGAGGGAGCCGGGGTGTGCATCCACCGCTGCCAGTCAGCCCTGCCTGGGGGCTGCTGCTCAGGGGCACTTCCTGTCTGCCCTGCGCAGCTCCCTGAACAGGCTCCATGGCCAGAGGGAGCACTGAGCAGAGTCCCAGAGCCGGCAGTCAGCGTGCAGAGATGAGGAGGTGGGGCACTAACGGTGTGGCTCCCCTCTCTGGATTCTGTGTTTTTCTTTAATCTTCGTCTCTAATGCTGAACCCACACGCGGCAGACAAAATCTCTGTAGGGGGGTTTCCTGGCTCTATACCTTTGTCTTCAGTTCGTTATACAGCAATCAGCATTTCCGTGTTGTTTTGCACTGGTCTTTGTAAAGCAGCAAGGAAAACACAATGCTGCTGACTTCCACGTGTACCTGTGAGTACTTACTCCTAACCGCAGTGCTGTGGGGTAAATATTACTCCATTACTCCTCTTTTATCATACAGAAATGGAGGCCCAGCGAGGGTAAGTACCTTGCTAAGACCACACAGCCATTTGGTGGCAGACCTGAGAGTCCTGCTCCAGAGCCCATGCCCTCGGCCTGGCCTGCACCTGCAGCTGACTGCGTCCGTCTCCCAGCTGACTCACGCCGGTGTGTGCAACGATTCGGGGTTGTCAGGGATAGTGGACTGAACACAGGTGTTCAAATCTGCGTATCTCAACGAGAGCACAGTGTGGAGGGACTTGTGTGGCTGCACCAGGTGCCATCCGTCATCTTGGAACTCAGTTGGGTGAGAAACATACATTTTCTGTGCCCTGCAATGAGGTTTTATTTCAAGACACTCCTGGGTGGGTAAGGGAGCTGAATCTCCTTCAGAGCAGGGGCTGGGGAGGGGGTTTGGGGCCAGACGCTGGAAGGAGGGGAGAGGGAGGGAGAGGCTCTGGTGAGAGGATGTCCACACTGATGGGGACATTATCCCCATTATCCGTGTCCTGGGGTCACGGCTATGGCCCAGCCCAGCTGGAGTTTTGCTGGGTCAGGAGTCCTAGGAAAAGAGAAAGTCTGGGTGGGAAGGAGGCACCTCGGTTCACATGTCACAATGTCGTTCCACTACGCAACCAAACAATGCATCGCGCTGAATAATACAAGTATGAATTGATTCAGAAAGATACTCATAAAATGCCAAGTGCACATTTACAAAAGTAAATGAGGTCACGTTTTACAAAGTAAGTATATACGTATCAGTAGCCATATGCAAAAATATTAGATAGTTTATCCACGAAGGACATGATTTTGGTACTTGTTAATGTTCTTTCAATTCATGTGTGTATTTGATATTTTATGAAGTGGGTGTACGTCACTTATTCCAGAAGAAAAGCTGTCATAAAATGAAACAGAAATAAACCACCCTTGCACTGGACTGAGGGTTTGTGTCCTTCTGAAATTCGTGCTGAAATCCTCATCCTGACGCCATGGTGCCCACAGACCCCAACTTAACCAAGCTTGGACTTAGGATTTTCCTGCCGTCTGACAGTGTGAAAGTGGCCCGCATTCGGTAGGAACTGTCCTCCAACCTCTGACCTCTGACCTTTCGCTGGGCCAGGGAGTGTGATTGGATACTCCCTGGAGATGCCTGGCAGTGGCCTCCACAGGCTGAGGACTTGGTTGGTTGGCTGGGATGCTCAGCGGCTTAGGTTTACTGAATGCATTTTTCCACTGACCAGATTCTCAACTTACGATGCGTTTGTTGGGAGGTGAGCCCGTTGTAAGTCAAGGAGCACCTGTGTTTGGAGACGGGGCCTGTGAGAGGTAATTGGGTCACAAGGGCAAGGCTCTCTTGAACAGGGTTAGTGCTCTTGGGGCAGAGACCCCAGAGAGCTCCCACCCTCCTTGCCCCTTGTCAAGCTCTAGCGTCATCGGAAGAGGGCCCTCTCCAGAGCCCGACCGTGCTAGCACTCTGATCTTAGCTTTCAGCTTCCAGCTCTGTATCTGTTGCTGGGAAGCCATGGTGTTAACAGCAGCCTAAACAGACTAAGAACAATGTGCCCTGGTTCTCATCCACTTGGTTCTTTGCACAAATTCTGTGGAGTGCCTGGCCTGGGCCAGCTACTGGTCTCCTCGCTGGGGATAATGCTATGAATAAACGAGACGAAGTCCCTGTGTCCCCAGAGCTTGCTCTCTGGAGAAGCACCTGGACTACCGTCCCTCTCTGGCCATGGCGCCCTAGACGAGGGTGTCCCACACGCAGCTCCCAGAGGACGTGCACAGCCATCTGCTGCGGGGAAGCAGCCGAGGACCTCCTACTGCACCTGCCAACACCCATCCCCACACCATCTGCCTCTATCACGGGCTCGGGCTTTGCGAGCCCACAGACTCGGTTTCCTGACCCCCATTTCCCTTCCTTGAGCCCAGTGGAGGTCTCGTCCTCTAGCAGGCGGAGGTACCCTTCCGGCCAGCGCTATCTCTGGGTCTCAAGCCCGGGGCTGGAACTCTCTTGTGGTGCCTGAGCCCTTCTCCCTGCAGTTAAAGTGTGCACCTGATGGCAGCCGAAGGCACTGGAAGAGCATGGCCCCCAGTCTGAACCCTTGGCTCTCAGAGAGGGAGGGAAATTGTCTGCGCACCTACAGTGTGACTGCCTCTGTGTCAGTTACATTGACACTGATGCCATCCCCAGCTGCCCCACGATGCGGGCCAGATTCTCCCAAACCACGCCCTGGAAAAGGACGCCGTCTTCAGACAGTTCTGAGTGCTGCACCTAAGTGTGGGAAATGCAGTTCTTTGCTCCGTGCCTTTAACAACCTAGTGTGCATTGTGAAATTCAAAGGAGGAGGCTGTAATAGGCAGTTTCTCCCAAACATATACTGGGTGGGACGGTTCTCTCTCCCTCCCTGGTTCACGTTCACCTGGGACCTCAGACTGGACCTCCAGTAGACACTGACTAGAGTGGGCCCTAACCCAGTGATTGCTGCCCTTGCGGGTGACAGAGGCACACACATAGAGAGGAGAGCAGGCCAAGGTGGCCAGGCCTGTCGGCCACCACCCAAACCTAGGACGAAGCTTCCCTGCAGGTTTCACAGGGAGCTTGCACTGGCCATGTGACCTCCAGCTCTGGGAGAGAAGGGATCCTATTGTTTAAGCCACCCTGGTTGTGGAAACTCATTACACAGCCCTGGGAACTAAGGCAGTCTTTTTATTCCCTGGATACTGTTAACCACTTTGAAACCAGGCAGTGGAACTGTCCCTGCTCACACACGGGGAAACAGATTTTTCAAGGATCAGTGGCTTGCCCCGGACCTGACGGAGTATGACTTCCAGAGCCATGTCAGAACTCGAACCCAGGTCTCTGTCCCCAGTGTTGTTGTGTTTGAAAAGCAGAGTGGCGTGTGCACACACACACACAGAGAGAGAGAGAAATCTTTCATTAACTAGTTCATTCGCCAACTATCTGCAACAGCTAAAAGCCAGGCCAAAGCTAAGAGCCTTGAACCATGTGTGTAGCAGGAAACCAAGCAGTGGAGCCATCATCTGCTGTCTCCCAGGTGCCTTAGCAGGAAGCTGGATCAGAAGTAGAGGGGATACTCAATTCCAGGCTTACCCTGTTGTGCCACAACACCCATCCGGGTCCCCAGCATTTAGACTCTCCATGAGCCACAGCTATATCCTGCAGGCCTGGGGTTCCTGTCGTTTCTCTCAAGGGCTCATCTGTTTCCAAAGGTGTCGCTCCCTTTCCCACCTGGCACCCTGCCGTGACAAATGAGCCATCCCAAGAGGCCTCTAGGCAGGACCCCCTCTGCCCTTGGCCCATGAGGAGGGAAGCATCCTTGCACCAGGCCCTGGGCTGCTCCTGCATCTCTGAGCGTGGGGGGTCTGAGCTGGCATGAGTGGGATGAGAGCGGCTGCTCCAGGTGTGCTCACTGCCACGTGTCTGCTCCTGCTCACCCCTGCAGCTGTGGCTAGGCCGCTGCATCATTTCACTGAGTCCCAGCTGCACACTCATGGAGGAACCATAGCCTCTTCTCTTACCAGGGAGCAGGCACTCACTATCACTTTGCTTCTTAAGAATTTGAGGGGCTGGTGCTGTGGCGTCATGGGTAAAGCTGCCGCCTGAAGTGCAAGCATCCCATATGGGCACTGGTTCTAGTCTCAGCTGCTCCACTTCTGATCCAGCTCTCTGCTATGGCCTGGGAAAGCAGTGGAGGATGGCCCAAGTCCTTGGGCCCCTACCCTTGCATGGGAGACCTGGTTGGAAGCACCTGGCTCTTGGCTTCAGATCGCCCCAGCTCTGGCCATTGTGGCCATTTGGAGAGTGAACCAGTAGATGGAAGACTCCTCTCCCTCCCTCCCTCCCCTCCTCCTTCTCTCTTTCTGCCTCTGTGACTCTACCTTTCAAATAAATAAATGAATAAATCTTTAAAAAAGAATTTAGCTTTTTAACATTAGTGAATACATACTTTTTGAAAAAAAAAACAGAAAAGATAATAAAGGGTAAAAAAATAGAAGTTGCTTATATACCATAGCATTTTACTATTTATAAATTTTACATAAGGGGGAAAGGCTATATTCATGTGTACAGCTGGTTATACTATATATAGAAGCATACATTCACAGCAGATATTCAACTATGTTTAGAAATGGATGTGTATATATAAACCCTTCTCTCTCTCTCTCTCTCTCTTTTTTTTTTTTTTTTTTTTTGGATAGAGTTAGACAGTGAGAGAGACAGAGAGAAAGGTCTTCCTTCCATTGGTTCACCCCCCAAATGGCCGCCACGGCCAGCGCACTGTGCAGATCCAAAGCCAGGAGCCAGGTGCTTCCTCCTGGTCTCCCCGCGGGCGCAGGGCCCAAGAACTTGGGCCGTCCTCCACTGCCTTCCCGGGCCACAGTAGAGAGCTGAACTGGAAGAGGAGCAATCGGGACAGAACCGGAGCCCCAACCGGGACTAGAACCCAGGGTGCTGGTGCCGCAGTTGGAGGATTAGCCTAGTGAGCCGCGGCACTGGCCAACCCTTCTCTTTTTTAAAAAAAATAGATTTATTTATTTGAAAGACAGTTACAGAGAGAGAGAGGTAGAGACAGAGAGATTTTCCATCCACTGGTTCACTCCCCAGTTGACCACAACAGCCACTGTTGAGACAGACTGAAGCCAGGAGTCAGGAGTTTCATCCGGCTCTCCCACATGGGTGCAGGGGCCCAAGCACTTGGGCCATCCTCTGTTGCTTTCCCCGGTCATTACCAGGGAGCTGGATCAGAAGTGGAGCAGCCAGGACCTGAACCAGTGCCCATGTGGGGTGTCAGCATCACAAGTAGTGGCTTTACCCCCTTGGCACAACAATGGCTCCAGTTTAAATTCTTCTTACTCTTGGAGGAACCTGGCTGTCAGAATAATTTTGTGCTCCATCCTGAACATGAACCCAGGCCCTTAAAATGCTTTGTCAGTCCCATCTCAATGGCTGTGTATCAATCGTTCTGTCAAATGGATCATCCCCTGTTCATCCTGAATTCTTCTATTGCCAGGTTGTTTCCAGCTTTTCATGAGTTATTAAGAACTAAGTCTTTGTGCACCTTTGTAATAATGCCCTCAGCATGAATTGCTGGTTCAAGGTTAGGAGCCTAACAAGAACAGGTTTATTGAGGTGGAATTTGCATAACAGAAAATCCACCCCCTATAATTATATAATTCATTGATGGTTTTTAAATTTATAGAACTATACAACCATCTCCATGATCCAGTTTTAGAATGTTTTTAAAAGATTTATATGAAAAACAGGGTGATAGAAAGGGAGCGAGATCTTCCATCCACAGGTTTACTTCCCAAATGGCCAAAACAGGGTTGAGCCAGGCTGAAGTCAGGAGCCATAGAGCTCTATCCAGGTCTTCCATGTGGGTGGCAGGTGCCCAAGCAGCTGAGCCATCTTCTGTTGCTTTCCCAGGTGCATTAACAAGGAGTTGGAATGAACTTGAACTTGTATGGGATGCAGGCGTTGCAAGCAGCAGCTTAACCTGCTATACAACAACATCCACCCCCAGTTTTGGAATATTTCTATCACCCCGAAACGGTTCCTTGAGTTTATTTTCAGCTAAACCCACTCCCACCCTAACCCAGACAACCAGTCGTCTGCCCATCTCTATCGATTTGCCTTTTCTGAACATTTCAAGTAAGCTGGATCATATGATTCGCTTGTGGGCAGCGGCTTTCCCTTGGCAGTCTGTTTCTGTGGGCCATTCATGTTGTAGCCTGAATCAGTCTTTGTTCCTTGTTGTTCTCCAATAGTGTCGCATTGTATGGATACGCCACATTTGGCTTGGCCATTCACTGCTGAGGGGAGTCTGTTTGGCCTGTTGGGGACGATGCTGCTATGAGTGTGTGTTTGTTTAGGAGCCCTCCTGAGCACATGTTTGCATTTCCCGGAGACACCCAGGAGTGGGTCGTATGGTGAATGTATGCCCGACTGTTTATGACACTGCCCTGCTGTTTTCCCAAGGGGCTGCACCATTTTACATTTCCTCCAGCAATGCGGGAGGGTTCCGTTTTCTTCCCAGCCTCACCAACACTTGCCATCTTGATTATAGCATCCTATTCAGCGTGTGTTAGTATCTCTTTGATGCTAGTATCTCTTGAATTTGCATTTTCTAATGACTAGTGATATTGAACATCTCTTCATATTTTTATTAACTTTTTATGTATTATCTTTAGGGAATGTTCATTAAAATCTATAGCTCATTTTTTAAAAAGTTTGTTTATGTAAAAGATAGATCAGGGGCTGGCATTGTGGCATAGTGGGTAAAGCTGCTGCCTGCGATGCCAGCATCCCATGTGGGTGCTGGTTCATGTCCTACCTGCTCCACTTCTATTTTTTTAAAGAGTTTATTTATTATTTTATTTGAGAGATAGAGTTACAGACAGAGGGAATGACAGAGAGAAAGGTCTTCTATCTACTGGTTCACTCTCCAAATGGCCACGTTGGCCGGAGCTGCACCAATCCAAACCCAGGAGCCAGGAATTTCTTCCAGGTCTCCCATGTGGCTGCAGAGGCCCAAGGACTTGGGCCATCTTCCACTACTTTCCCAGGCCATAGTAGAGAGCTTGATGGGAAGAGGAGCATCTGGGACTAGAACTCGCACCCATATGGGGTGCCAGTGCCACAGGCGGAATATTAACCTACTGGGCCATAGTGCCAGCCCCACTCCACTTCTGATCCAGCTCCCTGCTAATGGCCTGGGAAAAGCAGCAGAAGACGACCCAAGTGCCTGGGCCCCTGGCACCCATGTGGGAGACCCAGATGAAGTTCCTGCTCCCGGCTTTTGCCTGGCTCAGTCCTGGCTATTGCAGCCACTTGGGGAGTGGACCAGCAGGTGGAAGACCTCTCTATCTGTGTCTCTTCCTCTCTCTCTAACTCTCTTTCAAATCAAAGAAAGAAAGAGAGAAAGAAAAGAACAACACAGAGAGAGGGCTAGAAAGACATCTTCCATCCACTGGGTCCCTCTCCAAATGCCCACAACACCTGGGGCTGGGCCAAATCAAAGCCAGGAGCCAAGTACTTGAGCCATTATCTGCTGCCTCCTTGGGTGCACATTGCAGGAAGTTGCATAAGAAGCACTGCACAGATCCGAAGCCAGGAGCCAGGTGCTTCCTCCTGGTCTCCCACGCGGGTGCAGGGGCCCAAGCACTTGGGCCATCCTCCACTGCCTTCCCGGGCCACAGCAGAGAGCTGGACTGGAAGAGGAGTGGTCAGGACTAGAACCTGGCGCCCATATGGGATGCTGGCAATGCAGGCGGAGGATTAGCTAAGTGAGCCACGGCGCCAGCCCCATGGTAATATTCTAATTGCGTTACTTGCTTATCATTGTGAGAGTTCTATATATTTTTTAGAGGCTTCTTTATAAGGTTTGCAATTTTTTCTTCTAGTCTGTGGCTAATATTTTATTTTAATGCTTTTTTTTTAAAAAAAGATTTATTTATTGGAGAGGCAGAGTTAGAGAGAGAGCAAGTGAGTGTGAGATCTTCCATCTGCTGATTCACTTCCCAGATGGCCACAACAGTAGGAGCTGGGCCAATCCAAAGCCAGGAGCCAGGAACTTCTTCCAGGTCTCCTACATGGGTGCAGGGGCCCAAGGACTTGGACCATCTTCTGCTGATTTCTCAGGTCATTAGCAGGGAGCTGGATAAGAAATGGAGCAATCAGGACTAGAATTGGTGCCCATGTGGGATACTAGTATCATAGGCGGCAACTTTACCTACTATGCCACAAGGCCATATCCTAACGGTATTTTTTAAGAGAAAAGTTAGAGGCCGGTGCTGTGGCTCACTTGGCTAATCCTCCGACTGCGGCACTGGCACCCTGGGTTCTAATCCCGCTTGGGGCGCCGGATTCTGTCCTGGTTGCCCCTCTTCCAGGCCAGCTCTCTGCTGTGGCCCGGGAAGGCAGTGGAGGATGGCCCAAGTGCTTGGGCCCTGCACCCACATGGGAGACCAGGAGCAAGCACCTGGCTCCTGGCTTCAGATCAGCGCAACGCATCAGCCGTGGCGGCCATTTGGGGGGTGAACCAACGGAAGGAAGACCTTTCTCTCTCTCTCTCTCTCTCTCTCTCTCTCTCTCTCTCTCTGTCTAACTCTGCCTGTCAAAAAAAAAAGAGAAAAGTTAAAGTCCAATCTATCTTTTCATTTTTTTTTTGATTAGTCATTTGGTGACTTGTCTAGAAAGCTTTGTTTGCCATAAGGTGACAAATATTTCCTCCTGTGGTTTCATCTATAAGTTTTGACGTAATCTGAAAATTTCATTTGTTTTTTCATTGTGGACATAGTCCATGACAATGTGGAAAAAAAAAAAAACAGCAAATGCAGCTGTGCCAAGGAAGGACACACAGGCCTCGCCTAGCGCCAGTGCCAGAGCCAAGCCACCACACATGCCGTACTGCAGGTGTCTATACTGGGACTCCACTGCTGCAAGCAAATCATCGCCAGTGCAGCAGCTTAAGCATTTATTTTCTCAAAGTGTCTGTGGCTGGGGAGCCAGGGTGCTCTTTTCCGGGTACTTTTGGCTCAGCATAGTTCACAAGGCAGCCATTGGAGAGAAAGTGTTTCCAGGCCGCTCCCGGGGCTGTGGGCTGCACACATCCTTCCTCGGTGCGTGGCTGTCTCTGAGGACAACACACAACACGGCAGCTGAGCATTGGTGAGCGAGAGGAGGCGAGAGGGTGGCCAAAGAGAAGCCGCCGTTCGTAGCCTCGTCTTGGACTCGGCTGGCCTTCGTTTTGAGCTTTCCTCAACTCCTAGCGGGGAGTCGGGAACGGAGCCCGTTCACTGATGTGTGAGTCCCAGGAGGCTGCGGCCGCGGGGGGCCATTTAGAAAGCTGCCACAATGCCCTCTTGTCCCTGTGCATTTGGTGGCAAAGCTTCGTGCTGTCCGGGCAGGGCAGATTCTACAGAGCCAGGATCTCATGGCTGAGAGTGGCAGCTGTCTCAGTACCTGGCTACAACTTCGAAACCCTCCACATCATTCTAACAAGACAGGTGCACAGTCACCTGCAGATATTACTATATTATTATCATAATATATTAATTAAATATATATAAATGACTATTATTATTAATATTCCCCATAGCGATTATGACCACTTGCAGGGCTTAGAAGTATTTCTTTTTTCCCTCAAATGGTGTCTAGCACAAGTGTGTTGCACGTTCATGGTTTCCGGCATGGGGCTGCAATTTCTGCCCCCTACTCCTTGGGGGGCTGGGTCTGAAGGTCGCTTTGCAGGCACAGCCCTGCAACTGGACCTGGCACTGCCCAGCTGCAGTCCTAGGGGCTCCTTCTGCCCGGCGTTTGGCTCCAGAGCAGGTCTGACATCTATCCGCCGGCTCAGAGGACGCTTTTAGATGCAAGCCGGCTGGTGGGGGACTTTCTGAGAACAGGAATCCCTGGCTGTGAAATTGCTGGCATTTCATGATGTGAGAGAAGATTTACAAGCTCCATATTGAGCTGGGTCCTAAATGCAGGCCAAGCAGTTATACAATCAAGCCTGACAGGGGTGGCAGGTGGAAGGAAGGGGGGGCCGCCGCCCCACTGTGCCCAGGACCCTTGGTCCCATCCAAATGCCCACTGAGGGTGGGTTCCTCCAGCCACATCCACCTGCCTCTGTGGAGGGGTCTCAATGGAAGGAATGGAAAGTCCCTCCCCTCCCCCCACCACACTCTGCTGCCCCCTTCCTTGCTAGGAGTCCATCTGCTCCTGCCTGAGCCTCACCCCCAACAGCTAAGCCAGAGGAGACACTGACCTGTCCAGTCCCTGTTTGAATACTGTGTCTGCCACACGTGCTTGCTGTGTGTGTGTATGCGTGTTTGTGTGTGTGTGTGTGGTTGTCTCCTGCTTGGAATGTCCTTTGACAGCAGGGCCCTTGCCTCCTTGTACTGTCACCTCTGGTGCCTCCCATAACCACATGGAGCCTGGGCTGGCCTGACAGGTCCCAAGGTCCCTGCCTCTGGAAATATCCAATATCCATTCATTCATTGAGCTGACAATTCAACCTCTGTACCCACTCAGATCTCTTAGGCTTAGCGGTGGCTTTCCAAGATGAACGTCCCCATTTCTTTTGGCTGTCCCGTGTGTCATTGCTGTCCTCATCGCCATTCTCAGAAGTTGTCTAAGGAGTCGCTGTCCATCCAGAGGTTGGCTTACATCTTGGAGACCTGCAGTGAGTCATGGCAGTTTGCTGATTCTGAGACACCACCCACCTCCTCTCTGTAATAAACTCTTAGATTGCTTCTCCACGCCCAGATTCGTTCACTAGGAGGTGTCAGTGGGGTTAAGGGAGGATCAGTGCTTCTATGCCCAAATGCTCTCAGGGAGCAGCAGCCGAAGGTAGGAGCCATCATGTCATCAGGGCCAAACGGCCCTACTGTACCTCTTAGGACCTCTTGGGGATGTGCAGGGAAGGCAGAGTGCATTGTATGGTGCCACCTGCAGAGGGGAAGACATCAGCCCATCAATCGTTCCAGGGCGGAGCTTGCCTGAGGGAGGAGGGGAGGTAGGGGGCTTGGACCCTCGGGGGCACCACCGCAGCTTCAGATGTGGGGGATGCATCATCAGAAAATGGATTTGCAGCGCTGGGTACTAGTCCCGGTTGCTCCTCTTCCAATCCAGCTCTCTGCTGTGGCCCGGGAGTGCAGTGGAGGATGGCCCAAGTGCTTGGGTTCCTGTACCCGCATGGGAGACCGGGAGGAAGCACCTAGCTCCTGGCTTCGGATCAGCGCAGCACCAGCCATAGCGGCCATTAGGGGAGTGAACCAATGGAAGGAAGACCTTTCTCTTTGTCTCTCTCTCTCACTGCCTATGACTCTACCTGTCAAATAAAAAAGATGAGTTTGCAGTGTTCTTAATGTCCTGAGCCTGAGTGAGCGGGGATTGGGTGGGCACCCATGGCTTGTGGGGAAGGCAGGGGACAGGGAGGGGAAGGAAGGGCAAAGGTCATTCCACCCCCTGCCTGACCATCCTCCTGTTCATTCATCCGGGCTGCCCACTGAGCAGGGGCTGCCCTGGTCTCTTCCCTCATCCTTCCTGCTCCCAGCTGCCTCATCTCCGCCTGCTGGGGAGCTTATGAAAACCTGGAAATAAATCATGAGCTGCCTAAGACAATTCAGTCATGGACAAGTGCTGTCTCATTTTCAGGAAACCCAATTAGACTTTTGTAGAAATGCCCACATATCTATCCACTTCTGGTCCTAATGAAATGCTCCCAAGTCATTTCTCATTGCAAGTCTCTGCGCGTTAGCATCCTTCAGAAAATAATCAAGACAACATACAAGGGAACTTTGAGGGTTCATGGAAAAATTGAATGAAAAGATAAGTTGATTTGGGTGCAATGCATTTTTAAATCCATGCACAGTTTTTTCATAGTACGTATTTTCCATGAACTTTTTGATGACCTCCTCATATGTTTTTATTTTCAAGTATTTTTTAAAGATTTACTTATTTATTTGAAAGGTGGAGTTAGAGAGAGGGAGGACAGAGAGAGAGAGAGAGAGAGAGAGAGATCTTCCAATGCTGGTTTTCTCCCCAAATGGCTACAATAGCTGGAGCTGGGCTGGGCTGAAGCTAGGAGCCAGGAGCTTCTACCAGATCTCTCAGCCAGGTGCAGGGGCCCAAGCACTTGGGCCATTTTCCACTGCTTTCCCAGGCACATTAGCAGGGAGCTGGACAGGAAGTGGAGCAGCTGGGATTCCAACTGGTTGCTCATATAGGATGCCAGTGCCATGAGCCTCAGCTTTACCCTCTGTGACACAGTGCTGGCCCTGACCCCTCATACTTCATAGTGGAGAGTTGAGGGGAAAAGGACTTGGGAGACAGATAGTACAAGAAAAGAATGGAGGTCTGGCATTGCAGCACAGAGGATTAAGATGCCATATCAGAATGGCAGTTCAAGTCCCAGCCGCTCTGCTTTGGATCCAGCTCTCTGCTGTGGCCTGGGAAAGCAATGGAAGGATTACTTTGATTGCACTTGCTGCTGATGTGCCTGGAGAGTAGCAGGAGGACAGCCCAAGTCCTTGGGCCCCTGCCACTCATGTGGGAGACCTGGATGGAGTACCTGGCTCCTGGCTTTGGACTGACCCAGCCCTGGCCACTGCACAGATTTGGGGAGTAAACCAATGGATGAAAGGTTTCTCTCTCTCTGACATTCTGCCTGTCAGACTTACAGAAGAAGAGGAGATAAAGAGATTTTCCATTTGCTGTGTCACTTCCCAAATGACTGCGACAATCAGGACTGGGCCAGGCCAAAGCCAGGGGCCTGGAACTCCATCCAGGTCTCCCACACAGGTGCAGGGGCTCAAGGACTTGGGCTGTCCTGCTGCTGCTCTCCAGGCACATCAGCAGCAAGTGCAGTCAAAAGTGGAGTAGCCAGGACTCAAACTGGCACCAATAGTGGGTGCCGGCACTGCAGAAGGACAATTCACCTGTTATGCTGGAACTCCGTCCCCAGTAAATAAATATTTTTAAAAAGAAGGTAGCAGCTTGGTGCAGAAGGACTTCAGGGGCCAGCTCTGTGGCATAGTAGGCTAAGTCTCCACCTCCTGTGCCAGCATCCCACATGGGCGCCAGTTCAAGTCCCAGCTGCTCCATTTCTGATCTAGCTCTCTGCTATGGCCTTGGAAAGCAGTAGAAGGCTCAAGTGCCTGGGGCTGGCACTGTGACGTAGGAGGAAGGCTGCCACCTGTAGTGCCAGCATCCCATATGGGCACCGGTTCAAGTCCTGGCTGCTCCACTTCCGATCTAGCACTCTGCTATGGCCTGGGAAAGCAGTAGAAAGAAGATAGCCCAAGTCCTTGGGCCCCTGCACCCACGTGGGAGACCCAGAAGAAGCTCCTGGCTCCTGGCTTCAGACCAGCACAGCTCTAGCTATTGTGGCCATTTGGGGAGTGAACCAGCTGATGGAAAGCATTTCTCTCTGTCTAGCCCTCTCACTGTCTGTAACTATACCTCTCAAATAAATAAATAAAAATCTTTTTTTTTAAAAGACTTCAATATATTTTAAAAAGAAAAGACTGGGTTTCACCATCTGTGAAGCCCTAGTTGGGCTGCTGAGATTCAGTGTCACTAAGAAACAGGAGGTGACTTGCAATCCTTTGTTGTCACAAAACAAATAATAAAAAATTTATTTTTAAAACACTTCATTTAAAAATTGTTTATTTATATGAGAGACAGAGACAGAGAGGGAACTCCCATCTGCTAGTTCAGTCCCCAGATGCCTACAATGGCTGGGATTGGGCCAGGAACTCAATCCAGGTCTTCTACGTGGGTGGCAATGGACCCAATGACTTGAGCCCTCCCTGCTGCGCCCCCCGGTCTGAGTTAGCAGGAAACTGGAGTCAGCAGCCAGAGGCAGGTAGGGAACCCAGGCACTGCGACATGGATGCAGACCGCTTAACCACAGAGACCTACGCACCGACGCCTACCCCTCGTGAGCACTTGAAAGGCTTATTGTCTGGGGCTTATGGAGCCCTGGCTCTGGTGTTGTGAGCATCAGACGAACCCCATTCCTTGGCTGTGGCCCGGAGGCTCTGTGTGTGTCTACCTGGTAGGAGAGCCACTTCCGCCACCACCTGCTGCTGGCCCCAGGCCGCTGGCTGCTGCCACGCGCTGCAGCCCATCTGGTCTGTGAGAGCAGGCTCCACCGAGGGGCGAAGTCAGATTTTGTGTGGAGGTGTTTATTCCTACTCATCAGAGCCTACCC
Organism: Oryctolagus cuniculus; assembly: GCF_051225735.1. Classification (NCBI taxonomy): domain Eukaryota; kingdom Metazoa; phylum Chordata; class Mammalia; order Lagomorpha; family Leporidae; genus Oryctolagus; species Oryctolagus cuniculus. The sequence goes on along the minus strand of NC_142867.1, from coordinate 54,171,859 downwards.
TCGGATGGTCACACTTCAGGACCTCGCTGGTGTTTGCGTCCTGATTTAGGGGCAAACCTCTTCATGCCTCGGTTTCCCCACTTCTAACACGGGTAGTTGTGTAAGGGCGAGGCCTGGGAAGTCATAGCAGCCGCTGTGTAAACAGCGAGAGGTGCAGCATGTCCTGAGGGCTCTCGGGCTGTTCCGGCAGCTCTGTGTCACTGGGCCTGTGAAATCTGAGGACCCAAGGGCCGGTGAAGACGGGAGCTCCTTGTCCCTTGCCACCGTGGTGCGCACGCCCTGTCCCCTGGCTTTACAGCTCCTCGAACGTTTCACTCATCCTTGGCCAAGGTCAGCAGTTTCACCCCTGGTAACGCTGACAGCTTCAACGGTGCCACTGTGCTGCCCCTCTGGGCAAGTGCAGCCAGACTAAGAGGGAGTGGTTTCCCCTTTGTGGCCTGTGTGCACAGAAGGGTGTGGCCGGCCCCCTGGGGCAGGGGTCTGACCACACAGGGTCGGCTGATGAAGCAGGGGCTCCAGTCCCAGCCCTGCCACAAACGGCTGTGTGCTCTCGGGGCTGACTTCGCTCTTCCTGAGACTCAGGTCCCTTGTCTCCGAGGCACCTGCCTTGCAAGCAGGGCTGCTGTACAAAGTGAACTCCATGCCTAGGGCGTGGTACAGGGCTCAGTGCAGAGTAGGGGCTCTGTCAAGGATGTGCCCCTCCCCCGACTAGTTCCTTCTTGGCCTGGCAGAGATGTGGCAGGTGTGGCCCTCCCCAGGCCAATGTGGGAGAAGCTATGTCTACAGTCCTGGAGTCACTTCTCATTTGTTGGCAGGACTTCCAGAACCTTCTACCACTTCTGGTGCCAGAGGGAACGGGGCCTGAGGACTCATCTCCCTTCCGAGCCCTGTGGGAATACTGATCCCTGCCCCAGCAATAGCTTCTCGGGGGTCCCCGGCTCTCACCAGCGTCTCTTTCGACATCTGTGCACAGCAGCACAGGGGGTCCCAGGCTCTGTTCTCCAATAAACCATTGCATGAATCCCTGTCTCTCCTTGTAGCCAGGCACACAGTTCTCTAAACAGGGGACCCTCTGATCATTTGCTTACAGGGAAAGTAGGTCCCATGTTTCTATTTCCCTCATCCCAGTCCCACCTATTCCTGCCCCCTAACACACTCGCCTGCTTTCTGACCCAAGAACTTCCCGGCTCCAGGCGCCTCACCGTTGGGCTCATCTCTTGCTGTTCTTGTTTGCCTGGTTTGGGTTTCATTTTTGCTGCAGGTTTTGGGGTAAATCATCGTTGATCCTTCTGGAAGTTAACGATAAGCAAACACATCCATGTAGAGGATTCTCAGAATGTTAGCTCACACTGGCCTGTTCGCTCGCTCGTTTCTGTGTTGCCCTCAGAATCCAGCTTTGCTGGTGCTGCCTGTCTATTGAAAAGCCCCTGGAGATCACAGTGGGCTGAGATGTACTTGCTGCCATTTACAGTTATTTATTACCGTTAATCCGAACTTCCTCAATATTGTGCAACCAGTCAACGCAAAACACAGAAATAAATCAGCTGGAGAGGCTGCAGCTGAGCTTAATCTCTGGGTTTTTTTTTTTTTCTTTCTTGTGTGTATCAAGTAACCTTGTTCAGAGTTGATGTCATAGACCAACCTGTTATTACAATAAGTACATGCTAAATTTACTTTCAAAATGTAATACCATATGAAGTTTCTGAACTGCATTTATTAAGGTCTGTTTTCATAGTTGTATGTGAGAGTACTTCAGAAAATTCACAGAAAATTGAATTAGAAGATGCATCTATTTTGGTGCCAAAATTTTTTGAAATCCAGATATAATTTTTCAAGGTTAGAGGAAAACATTTTTTTAAAGAGGCAGCAGACACAGAGAGAACCCCCTCCACTGGTTCATTCTCTAACTGCACACAATGGCTGGGGTTGGACCAAGGCCAAACAGGGAGCTGGGGCTGCAACCCAGGACTCTCCTGAGTGGTGTGCAACCAATTACTGAAGCCATCACCACTGCCTCCAGTGTCTGTAGCAGCAGGAGGCTGGAGTTCGGAGCTGGAGCCAGGAGTGAAAGTCCCAAGCGGGATGCAGTATCTTCTCTGCAAGGCTAAATCCCTACTCCCCTGAATGTTTGAAGACCCTCCTATTGTCAGTGAGGACTGCCTTTGCCAACAGCCACCACATCTCCGTGTCTTACTTTTCTCATTCACAAGAAAACACGGTGTGGGGAACCGATGTCATTCAGGGGCCCTGAGTCCTGCTGTCCTGTGGGCCCACCTTCCTCTGGGTCCTTGGGGTGCTCCGCACTCTGCTCTCGGGTGGACAGGTTTGGGGGGATTGTTTAAGGGTCGGGCCTGCAAGAGGTGCCCATTGCTTATGTTCACATCCAGTGGCCAGAGCTCACCCGTGTGCGCATCACACTTGGTTGCCAGGAGAGGAAGTGTGTCCAGAAGTAAGAGAGGAAGATAGATGTGGAGTGGCGGCCTCTGTGGAAAGTGTAGCCCCCACCCAAGCGGTAGCTCCATCCAGAGAGAGCACATGCTGGGTAGAGCGACGCCCCCCCCCCAAAGGTGTCCCTGTCCTAATCCCAGAACCTACGGATACGTCGCCTTACGTGGAAAAACGAACGGTGCCGATGGGATTCTGAATGCTGGGATGGAGAGATTTTGCTGATAGTCCGGGCAGGCCAAGTGCAGTCACAGGTGTCCCTGAGAGCGGAGCAGGAGGGCGTCAGGAGAGGCAGAGCGACGTTGGAGATGCTCTGTGATCACTCTGCCGACGGAGGAAGGGGCCGCGAGGCAAAGAATGCCGACAGCCACGGCAGGCTGGACAAGCAGGGAAGTGAACTCTCCCCTGACCCCTCCGGAAGGACGGCTGGACAGCAGCCCAGTGCGAGCCCTTCCAGCCCTCCGCGAGGCAGTGCATCTGTGCTGTTTGCAGCCGTGAAGCTGTGGCATTGGTTGCAGCAGCCACAGGAGAGGCACACAGAGCTCGTGCTGTTTTACATCCTTACCATGTTCCTCATGCATCAAGGGTTCGCACAGTGGGCACGATGTTCATGTGGGATTTTTCAACGGGGAGCGAGGCAAACCCGAGAAGCGGGCACGGAAACCAGGAAGGAATGTGGGAACGCGTCCTCACGGCTGGGGTGGTGTCACGGAGCTCAGGCGAGGGAGAGTGGGGCTGCAGAGGGAGAACAAGCTTGGCGTCTCCCATAGTGCGCTCACGGCACAGACCCCTCCCTGATCCCCAGATGGGTGGGGATTTCTCCCCTCCAGCAAGCAGGCAGCAGGTCTGCCGCCGACACCAGCTGGGCTTCCTCTGATTCTTTTCAGTCCCGGCATCGGCGACCCAGAGGAGGCGTCACGTCCCGCAGGCTGAGGGTGGCTGGCTCAGGCCTGCAAGTCCACCTCCACATCAGACCCAGTGACACGCCCGGGCCTCGGGACCCCTCACTGATCAGCTACAAAGGGAGGCCCCTGGCCTCGGTCACTCTGAGCGGCTCACAGGCCTCAGGGAGGCGCAGCGGCGGGTGGATGAGAAGAGGGTGTTTAATGGACTTAAATGGGGGACAGGGAGGGCTCAGGCCGGGGGGGGGTCCCCGTGGAGCTGGGCGCGTCCCTCTGGGCCCAGGGCTGAGTCCTTGTCCCCTCCTGCAGGCCCCACACGTTCGGCTCCCCAAGCTCCCCCAGCCCTGTCCTCGGGGTGGGAGTGGGGGGTTGATGGAGACTCCCGGGCTGAGGGGGAACCCGCAGGGCCTGTCTGTCCGGATCTTTCCAGCCTCTGCTGCCCTTCCTCCCGGGGGAGGGGCAGGACACTGGAACTGGGGCTGTCACCACCCACTACCAGACGAGGCGGATCTGAGGGTGTCTTCACAGCCAGCCCCACAACAGAGGCGGGGAGAGTGGGGGATGTTTCTAGTTCCTCTGACCTGCCCTGGGGAAGAGAAGTGATGGTTTCTGTGGCCTGCCTGGGGCAGGAAAAGGAGCAGGCAGAAGGAGGGCGGGAGGGGTCAGAGAGACTCTGCTACAGGAGGTCTGGCTCTGAGGCCTACAGGGACCCAGCCCTCGACCCAAAGACTCTCCTTCACCGTTGCACTCTGAAGCTGTCTCAGGAGCCAGACGAAAGGCCAACTGTTTCAACAAGGGCACACTTAGTGTTCTAGCCATTTAGGAAATAACAAGGGTCTGCGAGTTAGGAGCCAGGAACCATGGCCGAAAACCAAAATGCACACACATCATCCTGTTTTTTCTCAGGGAGGACGGCTGTAATTGCCTACAGGGGAGTCTTTGGGGAGGGCAGAGGCACGAGGGATGAGAGTGAGCCTCGCCTTCCCTCCCAGCTCTGCTGGTGCACGGGGAGTGAGTCAGACGCCCCAGCTTCTCTGGTGGCGAGGAAGTGAGGCGTGTGCAAGTCGAAGGCCCCAGTTGGAGAAGGCAGAGGGAAGAGACAGTGGTTGGCAGTTCAGGCCCTGGCCACACTGTGAGCGTTCAAAGTCTGACCCCGCCTGCCTCCTGTTAATCCCACTGTGCACCCTGGGGTGCTCACTCTCCTGGTACAACAAACGGTCCCAGAGCTTAGTGGTACAGAACTACCCTTTTTTACTCATGCATTCTGTGGTTTGGACAGCTTGTCTCCGGCCCATGACATCTCCGCCTTAAGGGGGGGCATTGTAAAGTCTGGGGGTGGCTGACTCAAGCTGGGGGCTAGAGCCATCTGGAATTCCACACCAGCTGTCAGCTGGGGCCTCAGCCCGGGCTGTCAGCTGGGACACCCACATGTGGGCTCTCCGTCAGGCTGCCTGGCTTCCATGTTGTCCTGTTAGTTCACGGTCAGAGCCCACCCAGAATCAAGAAGGGCAGTGGATTCCGTTTGTTGAAGGGGAAGGGCAGGGTCCGAGCAGTGCATAGCCGACAGCGTCACTGCTGCAGGCGTCTTTGGAGAATGCACTGTGCCCCATCTGGTGATTTCTTTCCTTTCTTTGAGATTTGATTTCCACATCAGGAAGCCAGTAACGGTGATCGCTGTAGCCCTGTCAGCTGGATTAGTGCAACCAGTGGCTTTGGTCCTGTGCCTGGCACTTGGCACTGTCACAAGGGCTCCTAAGACGGTTGCCTACACGCTGTCTTGCGCAGGACCTGGCGTGGGAATTGTCTGTCGATGTGCAGTTAGCTACTGCTGTGTAACAGCCAGCCCCAAATTTGGTAGCTCAAAACCATAGACATTTTACCTGCTTGTGATGCTGTAGGGCCCTCTGTCCGTGCTGGCCCTGGCTCAGAGGACGGCTGTCCCCACATGTCTGACAGCCGTGCTGGCTGTTACCTGGAGGGCCTCAGTTCCCCTCCACGTGCCCTGTCCTGCAGGCTGGCTCAGGGCCTCAGGGTTCCAACTGCAGCCCAAGGAACAAGCTCTTGTGTGTCATTGGCTCCTGTGCTGGTGGCCGGGTGTCTTAGTCTGTTTGGCGCTGCTGTGTCAGAATACCACAGACTGGGTAATTTGTACTGAATGGAAACGGGGGAGTCCCAGATCAAGGGGCTGCAGGTGGTGATGAAGGCCTTCTTGCGGCCTGCTAGCACGGTAGATGGCATCATAGGGGAGCGAGAGAGCTAGAGAGGCCAAACTCGTCCTTTGTAAGGAGCCCCTCTGGTGACAACAGACCACTCCCACGATGGTGCCATTAATGTCCTCATAGAGGTCCCACGTCGCAACCCTGCTGCACTGGGCATTCAGTTTCCAATCCAGGAGGTACAGGGGACACATTTAAACTGTGGCATGAGGCCAAGCCTAGATCCAAAGGTGGAGGAATAAACTCCCCCTCTTCCTAGACACAGCCAAGTCCCATCAAAGATGTCCAGGCACAGGAGGAATCCCTGCAGCCCACGCCGCCACCTATCACGGCCGACCGCTGAAATGCAGGCAGCGGTTGGCAGGGGCTGCAGGCTTCGTGGGTGTGAGAGGGCAGCAGGGAGGCACAAGCACAGGTGGGACAGGACTCCAGGGATGACCGGGGCCCCTTAGGGGGCTGCACTGCCACCTCTGGCTTCAACACCAGGGAAAAGTGTCGTCTCATGTAGCTGAAAGCACAGGGCGCACGCAGAGCAAGCTCCCGTGTGACTGAAATGACGCTGCAGCCCGGTGATGTTCCTCCCACGGCTCCGTGGCCAGCCCTGGGCCACAGGGACGAGATGTCCGTAGCTGGCCCTGTTCATTTCCTAGGGTTGCTGTAACAAAGAACCACACATCGAGGGGCTCTAAGAAACTGAAATGCACTTTTCCACGTTTCTGGAGGGTAGAAGTCCCAGGTGAAGGTGTCGGCAGGGCTGTGGTCCCTCTGAAACCTGTGGAGGAGTCCTTTGTAGCTTCTGGGGGTGTGCTGGCCGTCCTCGGCACTCCGTGCCTGGCAGGTGCATCAGTCCAGGCCTCTGTCTTCCTGCGATGTTCTCCCTGTGTCTTCACATCCCCTTCTGGGCCCCCATTTCCTCCTTTTATGAAGACACCAGTCAGAGAGAGCCTCACCCTGACCCCCTGACCCCCACGGAAGTGCTAGGGCCTAGGATGTCGATGCCTCTTCAGCGGGGCACAATCCAACCTGGGTGATCAGTCATCTGAAGTTGAATGATGTGAGGAGCCAGCCACAGTGACCCCTGCAGCCCACCCCTGGAGGAAGGAAGGAAGGAAGGAAGGAAGGAAGGCAGGAAGGGAGGAAGGGAGGAGCGCAGGGGCCTGGCACATGGGGCTTCACCAGAATCCAGTGGTAGCTTCCTGTGAGGCTGGGTGTGTCATTTTTGCCCTGGGGCTTGTTGAGGCTACCGGAGCACTTGTGCCTCTGCATGTCACAGGTTGTCTGTGGATCAGCTGTGTTTCTCTCCGGTTGCATTTTTGATCAGGAACACAGGCCCTCAAGGAGGAAAAGTGCTATTCCTCTGGGAGACTTTGACACTCCGTGGTATGACACGGTTTCAAGGAATGCAGCTCGGTGAAAAAGTCCAGCCTGCTTGTATACACAGTCAGCGAGTAACCTCCGAGCACCTGCCTTGTGCACACCAACCATTGTCACCAGGGCAACCCTGGGACCACAGCCGGCTGCCTAGCAACCCACCTCCCTTCTTCTGCCTTCCGTTTCCTGTCTGCTGTGGAGGACTTCCAGAGCTCTCTCCCCTTCAAGATAGCTCCTCCACTCCCTCCATTGGGGGTTGGATTCCCCTGGGGAGGGAGAGGGCACCTGCTGTTTGAGCCTCCTGAAGCTGCCTGCTGTTTGAGAAGCTGTTCAAGCAGCCCCTTCCTGGCCAGGAGCTGTACGCTTCTTAGAAGCCCCCTGTGAAATCTGCACTCACCATTCCAAGTCCTGAGTCGGCACCCAGTGCCAGGTGTGCAGTGGGCCACACCTGAACTGCTTACCTGTATTCTTCTTCTGAGGAGGGGGCCGCAGGGGAGGCCCAGGGTTAAGTACCCACCCCACCCTTCTTAGTTTCTTCGTTAGAGATCCATGCCTGTAGATTCTTTGAAAACATGTAGTTATCGCCACAGAGAGTCAGTTGCTTGCTAATGCCATTTTTTTTTTCTTTTTGATTTCAAGGACTGGTTTCTGACTGGTGACCGGGAGAGAAGCAGAGACAGGGACATCAGGTTTCAGCCCACGCACTGTGAGGAGGGCCGGCCCTCACTCAAGTGGACATTTGGGCTGTGCAGTGGTGGAGGAGATGGCACGGACATGGATGGAGTTGGGAGGGGTGGGTGTGTTTCAGGACCCTCTGTAGTCTGCCCGGAGGGGGGCCACAGGGGCTGTCTGTCCTGCCCAGGGCCACCTTTGCTGGCTGCAGGAAAGCCAGATTGTGCAGGAACATGGCTTTCTCTTAGACTTGTCACTGTCCACCCTCCGTGTCCTTCAGCCCTGCCCACGGGTCCCGACTCTTCTACTTCCTCTCTCCCGGGCTCCGTGACTGCTGCCTCGCTCAGGGTCTTGTAGTCTCTTCTTGCCCCACCCTTACCCTGACCGTCTTGCCAAGCAGCTCATCTGTGCACACTGCTGAGTGCTGCACACCTGCCCTTTGCCCCTGCAAACCCACTCTCCACCCTTCTCTATCTTGGTGACCCACAGGGACCGTGCCCATGGCCTCCCTTGGCCTCTGGCTTCTGGTTAGGTTTGGCCAATGGGGAGCACCTGCAGGAGGTCAGAGGGCAGGGAGAGGGGTTTGGGTGATTGTGCCCTGGCTCCTTCACTGGGGAGCCACCTCTACCAATGGCCGCAGCTCTGTTCACGGGAACTCTCCTTCCCGCCCAAGAGCCCGGATGTTACTTGCTCCACCTGTGACGGCAGGCCGAGTGGTCTCCATACCCACTACCCAAACCTAGGGGAGAGGCTCTTTGCAAGCACTTCTCATACTGCCTTCATCTGAGCCTACTGTCTCTTCCTGCCGGGTCCCCGAGTCCTGGAACAACTCAGCTCTCCTGCTCAGAACCCTACCCGCCTGTAAAATAAAGTCCAAATTGATGTTCTTGACATTGAAGGTCCTTCATCATCCAGCCCCATCTACCGCTCTGGCCCGCACTTCCTCTAGACTCTATTTATAGCACGTGGCGTACTCTTACTCTCGGTCACTGGCCCCTCGGAGCATGCCGTTCTAGACGTCTGTGCGACCTCTCTCTTTCTCAGCCTCGGGAAACCTCGGCTGTCCATCTTTTAAGGCCTCGGGCCGTGGTGCTAACCGTCTGGCAGAGTGCCTGGGAACTGCTGAGTTCTCAATAAATATGTGACGGATGAATAAGTGAGGATTTGGGGCTGCTTTGCCTACTTCTTCCTGTTCTGATGTCATGCAAAGGAAAGGCATAGGCCTTGAGGAAAAGGATTTCACACCAATGTGCACCCCAGGCACTCTGCCCACTTTGTCACTGAGTTCTGGGGACGAGGGGCACAAGGGAAGCCAAGCTTCTAAGCACGACTGGCACACGGTTGTATAACCCTGATCAAACGCTGGGGAAGGAACACTGGCACTGTCCCCGTGGGGCTGGCTCTGATGATTCCTGCATGAATCATTGCTGGAAAAAATAGAGTAGGTGTTCCAAAGCTGCAGACATGCAATCAGAGGGAAAATCCTTCCCTTCAGGGCATTCTCATTCAGGAAATATTCCCCTGTTAGGAGCTGCTGCAGGAGGTGGTGCGGGAGAGGGAGCGGGAGCAGTGGAGGGTGGGGGTGGGGCTGTCTCGGCCATTGATGAAACAGCACAGGGAACCGGGGCAGGAGGCCTGCTAGGGAGGGGACCAGAGGGCTGTGTGATGCTTTCATTCATTCATTCATTCATTACTTGGGTCCCTTCTCTACCAGATGAGCAGCTGATAGAGCAATTCCCCAACCCTCCTTTGCTCTGGGCCTGGCTACTAAAGAAATCATTTTCTGGAATCTGTGTAAGAAACGCTGACTAGCGGATCCCTATGGGAACGGGGCCAGAGGAGGAGGAGGTGGCTTGATTCTTTTATACCTTTTGGTATTGTTATTTTTGAAATACATCAAGGAAGCCACTTTGAGTCACTTTTCTCCTTCGTATTAAAAATCTCCGGGGCCAGCTCTGTGGTGTAGTAAGTAAAGCCTCTGCCTGCAGCGCTAGCATCCCCTATGGGTGCTGGTTCCAGTCCCGCTGCTCCTCTTCCGATCCAGCTCCCTACTAATGCGCCTGGAAAAGCAGTAGACGATGGCCAAGTCCTTGGGCCCCTGCACTCACACAGGAGGCCTGGAAGAAGCTCCTGGCTCCTGGCTTTGGACCAGCCCAGCTTTGGCTGTTGTGGCCACCTGGGGGTGAACCAGCAGGTGGAATACCTCTGTCTCTCTCTGTCTCTGTTTGCCTCTCTCTCTCTCCCTTTCTCTCTAACTCTACCTTTCAAATAAATAAATAAAATCTTTTTTAAAATTCTAAACTTATTAAATGCTATTGCAAACCAATGCAGCTGTTATGCCTCTGGGATTCTCCAAGATAGGCCTGGGTTTGAATATTCTGTCTCTCGGGTCTCTCAGACCAGAGAACTGGCCCAGAAATTCTGAGCGTGCTGGAATCCAGAGTTCCTCATCCACCTGCAAGTGGCGATGCACATTAAAACAGCCCTCAACCCCCAACTTCTGGTGTAGAAAATACACTCACCGCATGTATGTCTGGTGAGGACACTCACTGTTCCCTTTCTTCTCTGGGACGCCCCTCCCAGATGTCCAGACAATAACAGATTAACGCTCTTAGGAATCTGAGGCTGTGAACACGCCTTTCTAGGGTGGCGAGCGTCTGCAGATCCCCAAGCTGACCGAGTGGTGCCCTGGGCACTAGGAACATTCGGGGGCCATCGTCTCCCGATGTGGGGATCGCTTCCTGAGTTGTCCCCAGCGACAGACCCTGGCCCAGCCTGCACTGCTAGTTTCTGCTCCTGTTCTAGAAGCTTATCGCTTCTGTGTGGTTTCGTCGTGTCCCTTCTTGGGATCTGTTGACTCTCCTAAGCCGTGACGAGGTAGCCCGTGACCCTGAGCCTGGTATGCTGCTTGAGCTCTGGACCACGCTTCTCCTGAAGGCAGACACATTCTCCTTTCTGGTGTTGTTTGAGACTACTCAAGCTGGCTTTTGGTCATAACATTCATAGTGGTACGCTATGCTAAAGGCAGTTTGGAGCTGGCGCCGTGGCTCAATAGACTAATCCTCTGCCTTGCAGCGCTGGCACACCGGGTTCTAGTCCCGGTTGGAGCGCCGGATTCTGTCTCGGTTGCCCCTCTTCCAGGCCAGCTCTCTGCTGTGGCCAGGGAGTGCAGTGGAGGATGGCCCAAGTGCTTGGGCCCTGTACCCCATGGGAGACCAGGAGAAGCACCTGGCTCCTGGCTTCAGATCAGCGTGGTGCGTCGGCCGCAGCGCACCAGCCGCGGTGGCCATTGGAGGGTGAACCAACGGCAAAAGGAAGACCTTTCTCTCTGTCTCTCTCTCTCACTGTCCACTCTGTCTGTCAAATAAATAAATAAATAAATAAAGGCAGTTTGGAGGCTGTTCCAGGCTCTGGACCTACTTAGAGTCCTCAGAGCACTCGCCCTGCTTTCCCAAGCTGCCTCAGCTCCCAGCCGTGGCTCCAGCCCCCACCCTGAGTAATCGCCTCTGACTTTCTGAGGGCTGGGGTCTCCCCACCCTTGGATTAACCTTCAGATAGCCACCGTCTGCCTCATCTGTGACCAGAGAGCCTGGACCACAGTGAACTGAGCCCAAAGTAGGGCAGTCCCGGCTTCTACCACAGGACTGGCAGTGACGGAGGCTGGAACAGCACGCAGGGCTGGTGGACCCTGCGCGTGAGACAGGGGACAGGGAAGCACACACCTGCTGACTTCTCCCCAGAAGCTCTTCCTGCTCCCCGCAACCCAGAACCTGTGGTTGCCCCCCGCCAGCATAGCCACCACCGCTGTCCGACAGACAGCATGAAAGGTGGTGCAACCTTAGAAAACCTTCCGTTATTTTCTACTAGAGGTGAAGACAGACACACCCGTGGCCCAGTAATTCCATTCTTAGTTATAAACACTGGAGAAATATGTGCACAGAGGCACTAGGATATGCATCTAAGAACACTCATTGCAACGTTGCTCATAACACTCAGAACCTGGGAACAATGCAATAATAATTCATGAATAGGAGTACAGATAAATAAATGTGGTGTACCCACCCAGCGGAATACTATGCAGCCATGAAAATGAATGCACGACAGTGACACACAATGACTTGGATGAGTTTCAACCACATAACTGAGCAAGAAGAAACAAGACACAGGGAAGCCCTACATCATGATTCTATTCACAGAAAGCTCAAAACAGGTAAAATCAAATAGTTTTCCTTAGGAATGCAAACTCAGGTGGTAAAATTAAAGGAGAAGGAAACAGATGCCATCAAATGCCGTGGTGGGAGACACGAGTATGGCCAGAGAGGGATGTGCGAGGGGCTTGGGCTGCTGGCGCGGCTCACTTCCCGACATGAACCGCGGATCTGGGGGTGTTTGCTTTGTTGTTTCTTATGCATAATGTTCTATGTACTTTTCGGTATGCATGTTAATGCTCACAACTTAAAAAGTGGAAGTGGAAGAGGCCTCATTTCAAAAGGACCTTGGATGCGGATGGCACCCTTAGGTGCTCCCTGCTTCAGAATCCCCCATCAGGGTCCCAGGTAAGGGGAAGCCCCTGCTTGGTCCTCAGGTCCCGCCCTGCTCCTAGACCTTGGGTCCCCCAGGACCCAGTGCTAAGGCCTCCACTGGCAGAAGCAAGCTCGCCCTTGACTAAGCCTGACTCAGCCGTGCCTCATGGTGTTCTCTGGGCTCTTGCCCTCCCAAGGATGTAATTGAGGATACTCTGTGGGGAGACAGTCTGTAATAAATTACCTACAATGGAAACCAAAAGGAAATAAAAATAGTCATGCCAGATTGTCACTGTGCATCACAGCTCAGGAGCAGCCTTGGGACGCTGGGCCAGCGCCTGGCAGTCACATCTCACGCCCCAGTTCTTCCACTTCCTCGGCGCTGGGCGCTGGTGTGCTCGCCAGCTCTCCCAGGGAGACAGGAGGGTTGCATTTAGCTCTGGCACCTTCTGGCCAAGATCGTTTTCTGAATACGTTTGTTCCCGCAGCACCCAGCAGGCAGCCTGGCCTGAGGCAGGTGCTCCGTGAACAGCAGGTGCAAGGTGCTCCCGTGCTGCTCCAAACGGGGCAGGCTTGAGATCCTGGAACCAGTAACTCCAAGACCCTCAGAAGTTTTGTTCCAGGCATGTGAGCCGCCTGGTTTGCAGCTTGGGAAGGTCTTAGTCTCTGGCACGTAGGCCACGTGACAACTTGCTGTGCAAATAGAGCCCCAGACTTCAAATCACCTTTGTCCCCCGAAAGTTCAAGAGCAGAGAGCTCAGGGTCAGAAACCCCCAAGTCAACCCCTCCTCCCCTGGGGATGTAGGGATAGCACAAAGCACTCATGGGGTCGGCCAGGGCGCTGCTGGTGGCTGTTGCACATTTCCAGTGATGGATCCCTTGATGCATTCGCCATGGTCCAGGGCGTGCGTTCTGGGCAAGAAAACAGCATGAATGAAGGCACAGGAAGGGGAAAGGCACAGACGGCTTGGCTGCTCAAGTCCCTGGCGTGAAATCCCTTCTGTCTCCCCTGGACCTCCGTGGTCCCTGCTCCCTGGTCCTGTGGCGGCAAAAGCTCAGCTCAGATCTCCAGGACCCTCCCCTCAGTTGGAGCCTGGTGCGTTCCTGGGGAGCAGCCACGCTCAGAGAAAACTGACCTTGATGGGAGCTCGAAGCCGCCTCGGCTGTCTACAGTGAAAGGGAGGGATGTGGGGAAGGAAGGGCAGGAGGAAGTCGGGAAGGAGCCTCGATCGCTGCTGCAAATAGAAGCGTCAGTTTGTGGTGCAATGAAATCACCGTATATGGCCTGGGAGGAAATTCTCTGCAAGGAGCTACATGCAAATAGGTCATCAAGTAATGGCAAAAATATGCAGCCAGTGGAGGTGCCACGGCAGTTTCTGCATCTCCAAGAGCTAAGTCAAGTCTAGGAAGCCACAAGCATTCAGCGCTTCACGCCACGCAGGAAGGGGGACCAGAGGTGCCCCCCCCCTCACCTCCTCAGCCAGCCCCCTGCCTCCCACCTCCCGACTGGGGTCGGCCCTGAGTCCCACCAGCACCCCTAAGTCCCCATGTGGCTGGATTCAGGCAGAGATGCAGAGATTGTTTGAGACATTTTCTGGTGACTAATGCAGTACTTGAACAGGAAACAGACTGAAAAGGGTTTAGGGGGAGCTATAAATAGCCCATGTCCTAAAAAAACCAACTTGAGAAGAAATGGAATTAACACACTGGGAGATCACAGGCTCCAAGCAAGAACAGGCTCTCTCCTGGGAAATGAACTTTCCTCCCAGATGGAGCTCCCTCTGCCCTCCGGGACCAGCACCACCAAGTTCTCCCCGGCTCTGCCCCGGATGTGACCAGCCAGCCCAGCCTGCCCACCATGATGATGCCTGGAGCTGCCTGTGGTTCTGGGCACACTGAGCCTTGGGGCATCGCATGGGAGCGTGTGTACATGAGGGAGGGGGTCACGGAGGCTCAGAGTTCAAGGACTGTGGATGACTTTGCTTGTTGGGGACGTGGAGCATTCAAGCAGTGATGTCTGGAGCATGCCTACTGGTTGCCTCGGTTTCCCCCCACCCACCCTGCACGACTGTCTTGAGCCCGGGGGGACACAGGACAGTAGGGGAGGAGAAGTGGCCTCGGGTGGAGCGGTGGGTCAGCAGGCTGGGGTGCTGGCTCCAGCCAAGACGTGCACTTGCTGAGTCACTAGAAGTAGACTCTCCGCCTCCCCAGGGCAGGTTCCTTTGCTAGGAGACTGAGAGGTTGGTCTAGTTCAGGAGACTTCAGATCTTCTCGTTTTTATCAAATGCGTAACGTTTCTCAAAGGAAATCACAGGAGAGAACAGAGCCACCCAGAGTTCCTCAACTCATACACACCCATTTCCTGAAGAAAGCAGCAGGGGACCCCTGGGCCTCCCAGAGCACCTGACAGCTACCCAAACACCACTCCTCTGGGCTCCTTTCCTCCCTTACCTTCCTCCATGAAGAAGCTGGCAAGTCCTGAGCACTGGGGATTAGGCTACAGCTTTCAGTCAAAACAGAGTGATGATTTATATCCCACACCCCTGCAAACTTCAACCCCTCATCAGCTATGATGAGCAAATGATTGCAAAACCAGCCACAGTTCTGCAGCCCTTCCAGGATCCACGCTGTCTGCCATGTGACTCTGAAACTCCTCCCAGCAAGAGATAGAATCAGCTTCTCCACGCTGTGAACGTGGGCTGGCTGTGAGGCTGGCTTTGAACACTGTTTACTGAAAGTGACCGCGTGCCAGCTCCAAGCTTAGGTCTTGAGCCTTCTACCTTCCCTCTTAAATCCCAGTTACTCCCTGAGAGTAATCCAGGGATAGCCTGCTGGGGAATGAAAGATCAAACAGAGCAGAGCTGGGCTGTCCCAGCAGGGGCACGCCAGACCAACCATCGCAAAGCCAACTTCCCAGCTGTTGGAAGACACATCAGCAACCAGACTCATAACAAACAGAGTGGTGGTTGTCTTAAGCATACATTTTGAGACAGTCTGTCACCCCCAAACATAGCAATATCGCTTTTTTTAAAAAAAAATAAAAGGTTTAATTATTTATTTATTTGAAAGGCAGAGTTACCCAGAGAGGATGAGACAGAGAAAGAGAGAATTCCATCTGCTGGCTCACTCTCCAAGTGGCTGCAATGGCTGGGGCTGGGCCAGGAGCTAGGAACTCCATCTGGGTCTCTCACCAAGCCCTTGGGCCATCGTCTGCTGCTTTCCCAGGTGCATTAGCAGGAAGCTGGATGAGAAGTGGAGCAGCTGGGGCTCAAACCACTGCCTATATGGGATATTGGCAACACAGGCAGCGGCTTAACCTGCTGTGCCTCAGCCCCAGCCCCTCAAGTGATATGTTGAATGCTTATTTATCACGATCTGGTGTGGGCACCGCATTGCATGGCCTCACCTGGGCAGTTCCTACTGGGAGCCTGTCACACTGGCAGCTGGCAGCCGGAGCAGTTGTCATTTGACAGTTTGACGGGACTGGGTGTTGGAGATGGCTTCCTGCGATAGCTGCCACTCTCTTGATGTGGCGGAACCCAGGGCCGGTGGAGCCAGGCTGTTGACCGTGCATGATCTCTCCATGCGTCATGGGCTTCTCACAAGATGGCGGCTGGGTTCCAAAGCACAGGAAGAAGCGGCTGCCAGGACAGTTCAGGTCAGTGGCAGCACTGGCACAGCATAATTTCCTGCATATTCTACTGATCAAAGCAGTCACAGCATCCTAGCGTGGGAGAACGAAGACAGATGCCATCTCATGATAGGGAAAGGGCAAGGTTGTGTTTCCAAAGGGAACACAGCGAAGCGTTTCTGTTGGGATCATTTCTGGGAAGTAAAACCTGCCAGGGTCGTACCATATCGTTCAGGCAGGTGTTTTTATTTTGCAGGGTCCCTCCTGTCCACTCTCTCCGGCTCCTCACTTAACCACAAAGGAAATGGCAAACACTGAGCCTCTGGTGAGGAAGGCCTGCAGGCGCGGCTGAGCCCCGTCAGCCGCTCTGTGTTCAGCTGGGAAGCGTGCGAGGACTGAATGGGATCCCTGCCTGCCGAGGGCCAGCAGAGCAGGAGGTGGGTCACCTGCTTGGAGTAACTTGGACCCTTCAGCTCTCTGCCTCGCTTTCCCCTTTTCCATCTTTCTAAGGGCGCCTTAGTATGGGCATGAGGAAAGCAATTGTCTCATTTCCAGAGTGGGCTGACACAGTCAATGCCAGCTGAGGGCTTTGCCAATACCAGGCGCCAAGGAGAGAGATGTCAGACTTCAGATTCCTACCTTAGTCCTGATATAATGAGAACGAAGGTATGAGTCCCTGATTCCCCGCCAGGCCCATCTAGAAGGACTGTGAATCTTCCATTGTTCTGCTAGGCCTCACCCAGGCCCATGAGCCAGTGGAAGCCAGCCCTGACCCACAGTGGGAGCCCCAGAGGGCCAACAGCAGAGAGGAGGAAGATCTGTGTGCATGCCCCCTCCCTGGGCCTCCCCTCTGTTCTCAGCTCCAGCTTTCCCTCACTCAAGCTGGGCTTCCATTCTCCCAGGTTTCCCAGTGAGCGGGAGTCCCCTGACCCCAGCTGGCTGCGATTCTAAGGTCTTGCCACATCCCATCTTTGCCCTTTATAGGCAAAACCACTTCCTGTTCCCCCCAGAAGCAAGATGCTGCTGTCCACCTGCAGATGAGTGTTCTTGGCAAATGCCAGACTCTTCCTGTCAGAGCCCGCCCACCTGCCCCAGAGCCCCTGCCAGGCCTACAATTGGTCTCCTGTCCCAGCAGGCCTTGCAGCTGAGCCAGGAAGCTGGCGGATGCCTCCTGTACTGACTTGGATTTTGGCATGCTTCGGCACCAACATCCTGTTTGCCCTGTTTCCTGTCGAGGGGCAAAGTAGACTGGTTTTTAATTAAGTCCATGCCGCAGAGTGCATGGGGAGAGTGCTGGTCTCAAGGAACTCCTTCAGCGGCTGTTAGGAGCGGCCTTGGAACACTGTCCTGCAGCTCATGCCAAAGAGAGCCGCGTCCAGTGCCACATAGGCCTCCATGGGATCGTGCCAACAGAGGCCACGACTTCCACAGTGCCACCCTGGAGAAAAGCAGTGTCCATATTCTGGGAGAGTTTTAGTTTTACTTCCTTTTATTTATTATTAACTTGAAAGGCAGGGTACAGAGAGGTAGAGGCAGAGAGAGAGAGAGAGAGAGGTCTTCCATCCGCTGGTTTGCTCCCCAAATGGCTGTAATGGCCAGAGTTGCACCGGTCTGAAGCCAGGAGCCAGGAGCTTCTTCTGGGTCTCCCATGCTGGTGCAGGGGCCCAAGAACTTGAGCCATCTTCTGCTGCTTTCCCAGGCCATAGCAGAGAGCTGGATCAGAAGTGGAGCAGCTGGGACTTGAATTGGCGCCCATATGGGATGCTTTACCCGCTACACCACAGTGCCAGCCCCTAGTTTTGCTTCTACTTAACCCAATTAGACTTCCCAGGTCATCTGCGGTGCTGCCTCTAATCTTTAGCTGACCCCTCAGGCCCTGGAGGTCACACAGTCGCTGTGGCTTTTCCGTCCCCATCTCAAAGGGCGGGACTACTGGGGACACTGGTCTCGGGATCCCCCCATTCCCATCAGGCCTCCAAGAACCAAACTGTGAAGATCTTCAGTCAGCTCCCCCTTCTCCTCTTCCTCCTCTTCTTTTCCTCCTGCTCACCCTCTTCTTCCTCTCCTTCCTCTGAGGGACAAATAAGATCACTCTGGATCAGGTGCCCCAGGGATCTGAGGGTGTAGACCCTGGCAAAGGGAAGAGGAGGGAGAAGAGAGCAGGCCTGAAGCCTCCAATACTCAGCTTCCCCTTGGCTCTCTCTCAACTTCCTCCTTCCCCCCTCTTCCTTCCATTGTTCATCCCAGCCCCTCCTCCTCTTCTCCCCTCTCCCTCCATTCTCTCCTCCCTTGCATAACAGGCAACCATGGGCACAAGGCGCCAGACTCGGCCTCTAGGCCTTGGGCTGATAGGTCTCAGCCCTGTTAGCTCTCTGAGCCTATCTCACCTGCAAAATGCATATGATGTTAGCGGCCACGGTGGTGGGGCCCACACAGGATAGATACTCCGTGAGTGTCAGTGGACCCTTATCTGCGGCAGGGTGTGGGAAGCACCTACTGTGTGCCAGGCATAGAAGGCACAGAAGGGAAGAGCCAGGCAGAGATCCTTACACAAGCCTCTGCTGTTCTCTGCGTCATCAGATCTGGCAACTCTTTGTTTCCATAGGAGGTGCTTGGAGATAAACCAGCTTCCCTTGCCAAGTGTTCAGGGACTGGGATTTAAGGACACCCACACATTTAAAGGCACAGAATGGCCTAGGTGCTGGGATGAGAAGTCAGATCCCACAGCAAAGTTATTCCTCCCTCCAGTCGAGTCAGCTAATTAGTTTGCCTACAATGTCCTGGTCACCCCGAGAAGCCACCTGTAAGGTGGGAGGCAGTCACGTGGAGAATGCACCTGCACTTCTGTCTGTGGCATGGGGCGGGCCCAGAGCTGGGCACAGACCTGCGAAGCCTCTGGGAGCCGCCCAGGTTGGGTTGGTGTCAGGCCTAGCAAACGCCTGCGGGCTTACAGGGATTAGGCTGGGGCAGCACAGTGGGCTCTGTTGATGTGGGCGCTGCTGCCTAAGGAAGCTATGAGCCCAGGGTTGGAGTTGGAGAGCCCAGGCAGACTAGTGATACCTGCCGCTGGTGGGAGGAGGAGGTGTGGGTTCCCTAGCTGCGGCCATCAGGTTGGACGATCTGCCTCCAGTTCCTGCCGGCTGGGCTCGCCCCACACCCGGCCAGGGCTCGCAGATGCTCTTGGGTCTGCCCTGGGATCCCTTTGGGAAGGAAGCTGGGGGTCTGTGATCATATCCTGACCCTAACCCTAGCGCTGGCCCAAAGCCTCGCATTAGCCTTGGCCGGATTCTGTCCTGGTTGCCCCTCTTCCAGGCCAGCTCTCTGCTGTGGCCAGGGAGTGCAGTGGAGGATGGCCCAAGTGCTTGGGCCCTGCACCCCATGGGCGACCAGGATAAGTACCTGGCTCCTGCCATTGGATCAGCGCGGTGCGCTGGCCGCAGGGCCAGCCGCGGCGGCCATTGGAGGGTGAACAAACGGCAAAGGAAGACCTTTCTTTCTTTCTCTCTCTCTCTCTCTCTCTCTCTCTCTCTCTCTCACTATCCACTCTGTCTGTCAAATAAATAAATAAATAAATAAAAGAGCATAGTTCAAATTAATCTGTGCACTGAGTGGAAAACCCACCTCGTGAGGAATTCCGTAAACTTCCCCAGCTGATTCTCAAAGCCACTTGGTGGAGAAGAGGCCAAAGGATAGCTAAGCCGACTTTGAAGAACAAGGAGAAGAGACTTGCCCTGCCAGCCGCTGTGAAAGCACAGATGTGAGGGAATCTGCAGAAGCAGATACACAATGGAACAGAAGAGTTGGAAAATGAGCCCACACCTGTCTGGGGAGCGTGGAGAGGAAAAACGGATTGTCGTTTCACACACAGAGTGTGAGTCGATATGGAGTTAGCTGTTTCAAAGCACAAAGACTAGCACAAGACATTGTTTAGGATGAGGCCGCTGCAGACTAATGCTGTGGCATGGTAGGCTGAGTCTCCATTTACGGTGCTAGCATCCCATATGGGTGCCGATTTGCATCCTGGCTGCTCCTCTTCTGATCCAGCTCCCTGCTGGTGCACCCAGGAAAGCAGCAGATGGCCCAAGTGTTTGGGCTCCTGCACCCACCTGGGAGACTTGGATGAAGCTCCTGGCTCCTGGCTTTGGCCTGGCTCCACCCTGGCTCTTGCAACCATTTGGGGAGTGAACCAGCAGATGGAGGATCTCTCTCTCTCTCTCTCTATGCCTCTCCCCTCCCACCCTCTCTCTCTCTCTCTGCAACTCTGCCTTCCAAATAAATAGATAAATCTTTTTTTTTTTTAAAGCCACTGAGAGGGTTTTCATAAGGAGCGATAGAAACCTAAGCTGCAACAGAGTGGTTTGGGATATACAGTTGGTCCTCAGCTTCCATGTCTGCAAATTCAAGAGACTGCGCACTACAAATTCAAAAACTAAAATTGCATTGTTATTAAGCATGTACAGGTTGCTATTTCTTGTCTATTCCCTAAGCAATTCGGTGTAACAACTCTTTGCATAGCATTTACATTGCATGAAGTCTTCCAAGTCTAGAGATGATTTAAAGTATGGGGAGGATTGCGTAGGTTGTGTACAGATACTGCATCATTTCCTACAGGGGACTTCGCCATCATAGACTTGAGTATCTGAGGGGGTGTGTGTGGAGGGGGGACTAGAACCAATCTAGTTTCCTGCAAGATTGCAAATGAAGGGAGGGTGGGGACAATGGCTTCCTCTGGTTTTGTTGATTTCCCTGGGGCACCCACAGAAGCTAGGCATATGGGAGGAGTTCAGGCAACCCGTGTTGATGTGAGGGAGGCAGGAAGTAGGCAGGGCCCACCAACGCCTTTTGCAGATAAGACAACAGAGCAAGAGAGGGGGAGTAACGACTTCAGGGACATCCTTGGCTGGAAACTGGAAGCTCACTGTCTCTCAAGCAGCCCAGGTCCCCATAGCCCGTTCTGCGGACAGTCTAGAAGCATATGAGCTTTGAATAACAAAGAGGCCACTGGTTAAGTGCCACCACAAGGCATCCGGTTAGAAGGTTGTGTTCTTTTTAAGGAAGTGATTTTCTGGTCTCTTGGGCAGAAAGAGTTCCTTGAAAAGAGACCGAATTCTAGGTGATGGATAATACACAACAATAAAGTCTTTCACTGGGCTCGGGTCCAAATAGCTGGCTTTACTCAGGTGGCCCCGAAAGCACCGGATTGTGTGCTGTTGGCACTGTGGGCAGGGAAGCCCAGTGGTAGCTGGGAACTTCACCGGTCTTTTGTTCAGCCACCGACAGTAGCTGGTTCTCCACCCCGATGAACCACACTGGGAGCTGCACAAAATGCGCCTGGATTAACTGCCCCAGGAGGAAATGAGCCCTAGAGTGCACAGGGGTGTGCACTTCCCAGCACCCCCCCTTCCTGTGGCCCCTCTTGGCTGGAGGGGACCCACGCCCCCAGACCCCTCTGCTGCATCTCCTGCAGGATCCGGCCCTGTCAGGTGTTAACCCAGCCTCTCCCCACGCTCCAGCTTCTCCCTCCCCTAGGTGCTATTTTTCAGCATCTGAAACATGCTTTAAGTTTCCAGCTGAAGATGAAAACACCAGAACCCACTCTGTTCTGCCGCTGCCCACACTCTGAGTCCCCTTCCACTCCCATGAGAGCCTGCACGGAGTCATCGGTACTCACTGTCTCCACCAACTCACTTCCTGCTCACCTGCTAGCCAGCTAGGGAGTCGCAGCTTAATATCCATCTGTGCAGGAATGAATGAACGAAGATAGAGACTGACGTTTATGGAATGCTTGCTACATGCCAAGCCATATTCTAAGACTCGCAGGGATTCATCAGGAAATCCCAACAGCCTTACTGTGATTTATGTGCTGTGGCTATTGACGTTATAGAGGAGGAAAGGGAAGCAGCAGGCAGTTGAATATTGCCCTGGGGTTCCGGGGAACCAGGATTTGGGCAAAGGTGCTCCAGAGACAGAATCCTCTCCTAACTTTGTAGTTTTCCTCTCCCTTCTACCTTGTACCCAGCACCAGGTGCCTTGGAGGAAAAAGTATCCAAGAAGAAGGCGTGACCCTCTCATTCATTATTTGACATTTTTCTGGGGGCCTTTCTGGTGCAGAGCAGAGAAGGGAGAACCATGAATCTGCCGTTGACGTGCTCAGAGCGTAAGTGAGGAAGCGGACCAGTAGCGGGGTCTGCAGAGAGCGCTGGAGGGTGGGTGGGCAGGAGCTGGGGAAGCTCAGAGGAGGCGCTTGCTCTGCAGGCTCCCAGATTCCACTATGTACTGGAATCACCTGAGATCTTTGAAAACCACTGAGGCCTGGCTCCCAACCCCAGATGCTATGATTTATCTGGCATTGGGAGTTTTAAAAGTTCCCCAGGTGAATCTGGTGTTCAACAAGTTTGGGAAACACTGGCTTAAATGGTAATGAGAAGCAAGTTTGGTTTGGAACCAACGCAAAACCAACTCAGACTGTCTTAAGAATAAAAAAGGTAGGGGATTGAGAGAGCTTTGTGTTGGTTATGTTTAAAATAGAGACCAAGGGTATATGGTTCTAGGTGGGGTTTGATCTAGACCTTGGAAGCTGTCACCGGGGTGAGCTCTCCCTCTTTCCCCAGTGATGGCTTCTTCCCAGGCTCCCTTTGGTTGCATGATGTAGCAGGTCCGATCTCTGTACCTCCTCTCTTCAAATCCATTGCAAGGACAAGGCTTCATTTCCTCATAGCTCAAACAATAGCCTATACTTCTATTTCATTGGCTTTGACATGGGTCTGGAGCTAGAGGGATAGAGATCCTTGATTGACTTCACTACGTCACATGTCCCACCTCTGGGACCAGGAGTTGCAGCAGCTTCACCTGGAAGCCCAGGAGGAGAAGTGGGGGATTTGTGGCAGGTCTGGCATATAGGTGAGAGCTAGTCAGGGCTAGATAGCAGAGAGTCACTGTACGAGTATCTCCTAGGAGGTAGAGCTGTTTAAATTGGGGAATGGCCTGATTGCTTTTGATTAAGACATAAGTACGACAGTTATGGAAAGGCCATATGTGAACAAGAAGAAAAGACCATTGTCGTTGCTCAGGGAGGAGATGCTGGGGACCTTAGTTATGTGTGGCAATAGGGATGGATGGGAGGGAGAAGATTCAAGACAGGTTTCTAGGCCGGCGCCGCGGCTCACTAGGCTAATCCTCCACCTTGCGGCGCCGACGTCCCGGGTTCTAGTCCCAGTCTGGATGCCGGGTTCTGTCCTAGTCACTCCTCTTCCAGTCCAGCTCTCTGCTGTGGCCCGGGAAGGCAGTGGAGGATGGCCCAAGTGCTTGGGCCCTGCACCCACATGGGAGACCAGGAGGAGCACCTGGCTCCTGGCTTCAGGCCGGCGCTGTAGCAGCCATTTGGGGGTGAACCAACGGAAAAAAGGAAGACGTTTCTGTCTCTGTCTCTGTCTCTCTCTCTCTCTCTCTGTCTAATTCTGCCTGTCAAAAAAAAAAAAAAAAAAAAAAAGGAGAGACAGGTTTCTGAGCTGTAACTGACAGGCTTTGCTGGAAAAGAAGATTCAGAGGAAGGGAGGAACCACAGGTGACCGAACGTCTGGGTGGATGGTGATACCGTGAGTGATATTGCAAATATAGATCAGTAAATGGATTTTAGGCGATTCAATTAGGACATTTTGACCTTGAGACATTTCCCTAGTCTATTTTGTGTTGCTAGAGCAGAATACCACAAACTGGGTAGTTTATAAGGGAGATAAATCTATGTCTTACAGTTCTGGGGGCTGGGAAGTCCAAATCAAGACACCATCATTTGGTGAGAGCCTTCTTGGGGTATCATAATGTACATGGCAGAAGGGGGAAGGATGAGTTTGGCTTTACAACAAACGCACTCTGGTGATAGCCAGCCCATTCCCATGACAGCTACTTTAATCCCTTCATGAATGCAGAACACTCATGACTGAATCACGTCTTAAAAGTCCTGCCCCTCAACACTGTCACATTGGGAATTAATTTTCCAAGACATGACCTTGGGAGGACCCAGACCATAGCAGATGCCTTGAGAACATACAGGAAATAATGTCCAGTGAGTCCATGGGCATAGGTGTGGAAGTCAGGAGAGAGCTGCAGAGGGGCTGGAGGTGACTGCCCCAGGGGAGACACAGGAAGAAGAGCCCTTACAGCATCAGAAACTGGGGGACCAGTGGTTTCTAGAAACAAAGGACAGAGGTTTCAAGAAGCAGGGGCATCTAACAGTGTCCTATTGGAAACAGAGAACCGAAGGCAGATAAAAGCCAAAACTAGCACATGGACCTGACTACTAGGAGGGGCCTGTCACCCCAACAAGGGCTGGGGTATAGGGTTCAGGGTGAGAGAGAAAATACGGATGCATCGCTCTTCGAGGAGTTCGATGGTAGTGTTAGCGGGGTTGGGTAGAATGGAGGCTCCTGTCTTTGCACAAGGAGGAATTCAGGCATGAGACGGGGAGCAGTGGTAAGCAAGGTAGCAAGGTTTAATGGGCTAGGGCATCCGTCAGAACAGATGGGCACCTCTCCAGATGGAATCTGAGAGAGTGTCCAGCCATTCAGACTGGGGTAAACAGGATTTCAAAGTTTAATGGAGCGAATACACCCAACAGGCCAGGAAGATATCTCAGCAAACAACTGAGAGAGCTGGGAGAAATATGCCTGATAGGCCAGGTGGGTTTCAAGAAAGAACTTGCACACATGGCCTGTATTTAGACTGGGACTTATACCGGTGTGGGGGCCAGGCCTTCTGGCCATTTCCCCTTCTCCTCCCTCTTCTCTTGGACAAAAGCTTTGCTGGGTGTGAAATAGATGAAATTCCTCCCAAGGTTTTATTGCCCAATGTTATCAGACTGGGTGGCCCACTTGGCACCAGCAGAGGGGGTTCTCCTGGGACCACCTGGGAAGTTCCTGGGATACGGCAGGACTGTGTAGGGTGAAATACCGCCTGCTTTTAAGGCTGTTGGAGGCTGCTGCATTCCTTTCTGCAGGTGCTTTGTTTTCCTTAGACCCCTCTCACACACATGGGCTAATTTCTAACTTCCTACCCAACAGTAAGAGACAGGGCACTGGCCCAAGTAGATGTGCTGAACAATTTTTTTATTATTATTTTTAAAAAATTTATTTATTTATTTGACAGAGTTAGACAGTGAGAGAGAGAGACAGAGAGAAAGGTCTTCCTTCCATTGGTTCACCCCCTAAATGGCCGCCACGGCCAGAGCTATGCCAATCTGAAGCCAGGAGCCAGGTGTTTCTCCTGGTCTCCCATGGGGTGCAGGGCCCAAGCACTTGGGCCATCCTCCACTGCCTTCCCAGGCCACAGCAGAGAGCTGGACTGGAAGAGTAGCAGGCAGGACTAGAACCTGGTGCCCATATGGGATGCCGGCGCCACAGGTGGAGGATCAACCAAGTGAGCTGCGGCGCTGGCCCCTCGAACAATTTTTTTAAGTTATTTAATCGATGGCAGAGAGAGAGAGAGAGGCAGAGATGTCCTCTATCCATTACTTCACTACCCAAATTTCCACAACGGGCAGGGCTGGGCCATACCAGGCCAAACCCAGGAGCCTGAAACTCAATCCAAGTCTCTCATGTGGGTGACAGGGACCCAACACCTTGAACCATCAGCTGCTGCCTTCCAGGGTGTGCATTAGCAAAAAGGTGAGGCTGGGAGTAGAGCCAGGACTGCAGCCCAGGCAAGGTGGGATGCAGGTGCTCCGGGCAGCGGCTCCACTGCTGTGCCGGACGCCTGGCCCTGGCCCTGGCCCTCCAACGGTTCACACACATTTATTGTATCATTTGCTTTATTTTTTGTTTTTATTTTTAGTTCAGTTTAGTTAACTTGATGAGAGGCATTGGCCTGTGATTGAAACTGTCAGGATGAACAAAGAGAGACAAAGGCCAGAGAGAAGAGAGTGATTTTCCATAGAGACAGAGGGCAAATCAGTGGTTATCAGAGGCTGGGAGGAAGGGGGAATGGGAGTAATGGCTGCATGGGGGTGGAGCTTCCGTTTGGGGTGATAAAGTGTTCTGGAACGAGATAACAGCACTGTGGATTTCCCAAATGCCAGAGTCTTGCACTTCATAATAGCGAAAATGGTGACTATTTTGTTACATGTGTTTATTTGACACAACATGACTTTATATGCCATGCTTGGTGGCATATCATTTTATGACAACTTTATAGCAATTTCACCACCCCCATTTTACATACGTGAATGCGAAGGCTCCCAGACATCACATTTTACATACGTGAATGCGCAGCGAGGTCGCACAGCTGAGTTTGAGAGTCCCACCCAAGAGGAGCTAACTTTGGGGCCCTGCTGCTTCTTTGACGTTCTCTCTCATGGCCCCTACAGCTGCAAGATGTCAGAGAACGTGAATCCAGCCACGTCCTCGTGGGCTACGTCTCCGGTGATGAATCCGTGCCTTTTACATTATTCTTGGCAACTGATCTTTTTGATCTGGCATAGCCCTGGTTTTAAAGAAGCATAAAGCTCAGGTGTAACCCGAGAAGGAAACAGATTTTGCAGAAAGGGCGCTTCTGCGGAGGAGATGCTGTGGGCGGGCGGGCGTGTGAGGATGTCTGGCTCCCCCGGGGCAGGGGTGGGGTGAGGGGTGAGTCTCTTCCCAGCGCAGGGAAGGAGCAGGAACCCCGGGCCACAGGAAGGCTTCTCCAGGTGGGGACCTAACACATGATCTGGAAGCCAGTGACACTCATCACAGGGTGGGGAGGAAGAGGGAGGGACCTGGGGTAGGGGACTCCAGGCTTGAAGCTGGAGCCCAGGACGGGTGGGGACCCACACAGCCTTCTTGCTGCTCCCCCCTCTGCCTCTTCCAGGTCCTGTTCCTCTGCCTCTGGCCAGAGTGAACTACGCTGCACAAGCTTGCTGGCCTCGTGCTGCGCCCGGGGCAGCCACGGCCTTGTTCTGCATTGCGGGCTTCATCCTCAGAAGGTAGAAAGCCTCGAGGGCTGGCCTTCCCGGCATTCCTATAAGGCCCCTGTGGCTGGTGCCTTCCCGCCTTGTTCTGGGGTCCCGTGTCTGTCGGCCACGTGCTCAGAGCAGCGCTCCTTGAATTTCTCTGGGTGGGTCGGGTGGCCAGGGACTGTGGACTGTGGGCCAGCAGGTTAAGCTCAGTGGGGAAGTCCATGGAGAACCAGCAGTGGCGTCTCCTTTGCTTTCTCAGACCTGCCACCACCCAGAGGGGTCAGAACCCTTCCCTGGAGACCATACCCGAGCCCTGCTGCCTGAGCATCGGCAGGTCTCTAATTCCTCCCCTCCTGGCTCCGGTTTGGATCTTCTGGGGGGGATGACATACTCTTACATTTTGATCTTTTCTTTAGCTTCTTAAACAATGTAGTCTGGTATGTCTCAGAGTCTTTCTTATTCCTGGTAAGTGTACACCACATGTCAGCGCTTTTATTTTTAGAATTTTATTTATTCATTTGCAGGGGAGAGAGAGAGTGCCCCCGGGTGCTGGTTCACTCCTCAAATGCCTGCAGTGGCTGAAGCTGAACAGGACTGAGGCCGGGAGCTGGGAACCAATCCAGGTCTCCCCCTCGGGTGGCAGGAACCCACCCGCTAGAGCTGTCATTGCTGCCTTCCAGGGACTGCATAGACAGGAAGCTGGGGTCAGCAGCTGGATGTGGGTGGCCAGCCAAGGTAATCCGGTATGGAAGTCAAATGCCCAGTCCTCAGTACTTCTGTAATTCACGGGTTACTTGCTTGTGATAAGTTTCAGAGCTGTGAAAAGAGCCCAGGTGATAAGTGCTCAAGAGATAGAGAGACCAGGGTTTGCACCTAGACCTGCCAGGCAGTAGAAATGTTATTTAACCCCCTTGGTCTGTAAAATGGAGTTAATAATCTAGGCCTCCTGGATGGATCTTGTGACGCTAAAGGCTGCAGTATGTGGACCCGTCGTAGGCTCTGGGGAAGCGGCAGTTTGCATTCACCTGCTGTCAGCTAGGGTCTGATCAAGAAAGAGGAGCATTAACACAGTGTGGAATACGGGGTTATGACAGCCACGGGGGCTCCCACAAGTGTAGGGGGCAGAAATGAGGGGCACAGGAGGCTGCAGCCTTGCTGTCTACTGCCGGGTCCCACACCACTTCACAGCCATGGGGTTGGTAGGCAGAGAAGAAACCCTGGGTGTGTGGGGGCGGGAATCAAGAACCGACTGGAATTCAGACACACCAGAACCTTCTAGAAGGTGGAATGCATGCCTATTTCTCACCAACTCCAACTTTGACAATGGAATGATCCTTAGAAGCAGCTTCGACATTTCACCAAGTGCATACCCTGCACCTGGCCCTGGACTCAGGGAAGCTGAGAATTTGCATGAGTGGGAGGGGCCAGAGGCCTGTGCCCTGCGCTGACCTCCCCGGGGGAGGACTGCCTCCTACCTCCTGCACAGGTCCTCACTGCCAGTCCTAAGGCAGAACCAGCTGGCAAAGGGAATTCCAGACAGTGGTTCTAGCTCAGCAAGTTGCTGCAATCTAAAACCACCATGCCTACAAGGAGGAGGGAAGGCAATTACCAGGGACAGAGCCAGCGTGGGCCTTTCAGAAGGCCATCTCATGGCCTGATGCTCCACCCCTGCAAAGAAAGGATCCGCAGTTGCTGGCTCCGGGTCACAGCGTCAGGGAGAGCAGACTTTGGGACCCAGGGTGTCAGAGCCCGAGCTCTTTCCACTGGGACTTGCCCTGTGTGGTGGGGCAGGGCAGAAGGGTTTTTCCTACCTGGGGACTCAGAATGCTTGGGGTGCTCCTGCATGCCCCACCCACCTGGCAAGGAGGTGGAGAGCTCCTGCTGACCCCAGCAGTTGGGGCTGCACGGGGTCATCTCTTGCCACCTGAGCCGCACTTAGAAGGCAGATTTTAAGAGAAAGGCAGTAGGCCAGCACCACGGCTCACTTGGCTAATCCTCCGCCTGCGGTGCCGGCACCCCGGGTTCTAGTCCCGGTTAGAGTGCTGGATTCTGTCCCGGTTGTTCCTCTTCCAGTCCAGCTCTCTGCTGTGGCCTGTGAAGGCAGTGGAGGATGGCCCAAGTGCTTGGGCCCTGCACCCGCATGGGAGACTAGGAAGAAGCACCTGGCTCCTGGCTTCGGATTGGCGCAGCCTTAGCGGTCATTTGGGGGGTGAACCAATGGAAAGGAAGACCTTTCTCTCTGTCTCTCTTTCTTACTGTCTAACTCTGCCTGTCATAAAAAAAAAAGAAAGAAAGAAAGAAAGAAAGAAAGAAAGAAAGAAAGAAAGAAAGAAAGAAAAGAGAGAGTGAGAGAAAGGCAGTTGAGCAGGGACTTAATTTTAATCAAAATTTATTTATTCATTATAAAGTGCACTGAGCTTAGAGAAAGATGTAATGGGGGCATGTGGGTGGTATGTGTGGGGGAGCAGATAATAGGGATGAAGGCCAGGATGACGTAACCTCCTGAGAGGTGAAAGCATAAATTCTCCTGAGAGTTCACGTGGCCCAGCTCCAGGAGTAGCATCCAGGCCCGTCAGAGAGGCACCGGTTGGGAGATATAAGCCCTCTGCTGAATGGGTTTTCTGCTTATTTTTGTTTTTAAAGATTTATTTATTTACTTGAAAGAGTCACAAAGAGGGAGGGAGAAAAGGAGAGAGGGAGATGTTCCATGCACTGGTTCACTCCCCAGATGGCCGCAATGGCTGGGGCTGGGCCAAACTCAAGTCAAGAGTCAGAAACTCCAACCAGGTCTTCCACATGGGTGGCAGGGGCCCAAGCACTTGGGCCATCTTCTGCTGCTTTCCCAGTTACATTAGCAGGGCCCTGGATCAGAAGCAGAGCAGCCAAGACTCCAACCTGTGCTCCTCTGGGATATTGGCCTCCCAGGCAGCAGCTTAACCCTCTGTGCCACAACGCCAGCACCTGTTTGTTTTGAAGCATTTTCCTCTTTTATTCCTTCTGCAAACATTTACTGACATCTCCCATGTGCTGGGTGCTGTTTGAGCAATTGCCCTGTTGTGACGGCTGCAGCTCCTCTCAGGGGGTTAAACGCACGGTGGGAGGTGGGGGGGGCCTCAGATGAGCCAACCCTCTTGTCTTAAGGTGGGTGCTCCCAAAAGCAGAGCCTGAGACAAGAATTTGGGTGAGAACAGTTTATTGAGAAGCACTAATGAGGGACTGGGGAAGTGGTAGCTATACAGAGGGTGCCAGTGAGCATGTTGCTGTCATGGGTACCTGGGGCCCAGTCCTGCTGGGAGCTCTGGGACAAAGATAGACACATAAAACATATCTTGCAGAGATTTCCCCCGAAAGGGGAGAGACTGGGGACATAGGCCCCCACACTCTGTCCATTCTTGGTTGAAGGTTTCTCCCAGGGATGTTAAGACTCCCATACTTGGTTGTGCCTATGAACATGGCCAAGTTTGCTGCAGATTCTGCAGGAGCCCCTCAGGCAGGCAGCATAGGATGTTAGAAGGCCCCTGGAGATTGTGGAAACCTGCAGCAGCTGCTGCACCTGTTTCAGGTGCCTGTGACCCCTTCTCTCCTTTCCTACCTGCACATGACCTTGCTTCAGGTGTTCCCCTCCCTCCCATACAGCCTGTGTGTTGGGGAAACTGAGCCCACCCAGCTCTGGGAGGGGCCCTGCCTGGCATGGACAATCAGCCCCTTCTATCCCTCTGACTATGGCATGGGTTCGAGCAGGCCGTTGACCCAATCCACGCAGACTGGAGCTGAGGACTCCTGCTTGGAATGCTGGGTCAGAACGTCTCTGGTCTTGTGGCAATGCGAGCTGCTGGCACTGCTGTGCTGAGGAGAAGCATCCCACAGACAAACCCACCCAGGAGGACAAAGCCAAGACAACAGCTGAGCTGCTACCTCTGGACTCTTCAGTTATGGGAATCTCCATCTCTCCTGTCCTAGACGGGTCTGTGTCGTTGCATCTGGAGCACAGTTATCAGTAGCCCTAAGTTCTATAGAAAGAGGAAGCCTCATTACACTCTAGCTACACACTGGTCTCAAAGAATTCCGCTTGGACCATAAGTGTGTCTGCTGGGCTGCACACCATTGCGGCTCTGTGATTGGGCTAGTCCTGCAGCCCAGCGGGCAGGGGACATTGCCAAAATCAAGAACAGAGGCACCAGCTAAAGAACTCCTTTATACCAAAAACTTGTTCTGCCATCCACCATTCGGTATTTGCCCACCTCTCCAGCTCCATCTGGGGTGGGTTCATGTTGCATGCTGTGTGCTCAGTGAAAATGGTACCCACCTCCAGATGGAGCTGAGAGTGTCAGGACACACACAGGGGTGTCTGATGCTTGGCATTGGCTGAGTCCCTGACCTGGAGCTGCCTACAGAATCAATGGCTCTTAAGTAAGATTCGGGTGCTCTATACCTTTACCACCAACAGCCCCAAGTTTTACATACTCATAAAATCCTTATGTGTCTGTACTGTGTTCCTGGACCTGCTCTACGCATGTATCTCTGCATTTCTGTTTCTATTACAAGGGAGGAACCTGCTGCACAGAGAGGCTAAGTCACTTATCCAAAGTCACACAGTTCCTAAGTGTCAGAACTGGGATCCAAACGCAGGCATTTTGATTTCAGAGCCTGGGCTATTAACTACTTGTCTATGACAACTTTTGGAATAACTGTAGTGTAGCTATTGTGGGTGGATATCTGGTGGATGGATAGACATATGAGCTTGAGTGAGCTCCCCACCCCCATAGACAAGAACAGAGTAGAGTATTCCTGTCTTTGCCCCTAACCAGCTGCTCTGTGAAGGGCTTGGGAGGCACAAGGGCTGCCTCCCTCGCTCCATGGCAACAGTATGTTCTGGGATGGACTTCAGGGTTGCATGAACAGAAGTCCTTGTGGGCTGCAGGTGTGGCCCAGCCCACCAGGAGGGAAGCAGGTGTTTTGTTACATTGTTCAGTCTCTTGAGTTTCAAGGGGCCAGGATCCCCCCTATCTAACAGAGGCCAGAGCTGGGCTACTTTTGCCTGAGGCCAAGTTTCTTCCTCTCTCTTCTGTCTCCTTTTGCTCTGATTGGGAAGTCTCCTCCTACTTGCAGCCACAGCTCTCAGCCCCCCAGCACCAGATTTCTCACCATCGCCAGCAACATGCATATTCCCCAAATGGCTATGGTGCCTCTGAGGGCATCCCTGACAATGGCAGGTCTCGCCCAAGGGCCATTTCTTCCCCCATGCTGCCTCTGGACAATCCTCGAAACTATGGCAGGCCTGATACATTCCCAGGGACCTTGGAGACTTTGAAATGTCTTAACCATGAAGGAGGGGTGCATTCGGAGGCCTATCGGGATGATAAGGGCTAGAACAAAGCCCCAGTAGTCCTGCCTCTCACACAGTCCTGGGTCTATCTGAGGGAGGTACAAATGTTTCCACTTCCTGGCTTAGAAAGTCCCCTCCAAAGACAGCTCCCAAGGTGGCCAGAGGCCAATCAGCCTTTGCTTTCTCATCAGTCTCTGAATAGATACAATCTTCTTCCTTCCAAAGACCAAAGCCCTTTGAAAACCACACTCATTATTTCACCCCTGATGGGAGGAGGGGTGCCAGGAGGAGGCCTGGGAGCTGGGGCCACTCTTTCCCTGCCACTCAAATATCTGAAGGGCTCTGCCTTCTCTGCACCCAGGAAATCTCTGCATGGGAAATCCACTTACTGCAATGCCGACCTTTCTCTAAGCAGCTTGAGAGGCTGGAAATAAAGGCAGACAGATCTGCTGCGCCCACAGCCCTTGTGGAGCAGCGCCGGGTTCCCACCGGATGACGCCGGCCGCCAGCTGGAGCTTTCTCAGGGGGAGGCATGCGTGGTGCCATGGAGGCCCGATGCTTCACTGTGAGGTGGGGATATTTTTAGGGATGTATCTGGGGCTTGCTTCTCTCCCTCCCTCTGATGCTAAGTGGCCATCTGCATCTCCCAGACAACTTCCCATGCAGCCTGCTGAAGTGGGCTGGGAGGAGGTTGTCACTGTGTGTGGAACAGCGACCTATTGCATGGAGCAGTGGAGTCTTCCTAGCATGCTAAGAAGGAGAAAGGGGCACCGTCAAGGACCCTGGCGAGCACTTTCGTGTCTCTGGGGCTCTATCCTTTTCTTTAGATAATACTTCCTCTAAGTTCCACCCCCACATTGCATGATCTTCTCTTTGAAGAGCTGAATTATACAAACTCCCAGACATAGCCACAGCTCAGCAGGACATCCCACGATGACATCTTTGAGTTGTGATGCCCAGGACTCCTTTCTCTCCAGCCACTAGGGAGATGGCTCTTGTATCAGTCACCTTCTCATGACCATCACACACTATCTGAAAACAAGCTGTTTATGAGTGAAAGGGGTTTATTTTGGCTCATGGTTTTGGAGGTTCACAGTCCAAGATCAATGGGCCCGTGGGAAAGGCGTTCCTGCTGGCAGAGTCCCAAGGCAGCACAGAACGTCACACGGCAGAGGAACATGCGTGTGTCTGTGTATCTCCTTATAGAGCCACCAGGGTTCAGTCCTGGGGTTCTGCCCTCACAACCTAATCTCTTCCCAATGACCCCATCCCTTAGTGCCATTAACGTAAGACTCTGGGGACTAAGCCTTTTATCCATAGGCCTCTGGGGGCACTGAAATATCCAAACCATAGATATCATATCCAAATCATAGCAGCTGGCAAAGGTGGCTAATGTGAGGTGGTGCAGCCTCTGACTACTGTCTCTTTCCCTCCAGGAAGTTGGCCCCCATCCACTCCCAGCTTGTCTTACATCCAAGGAAAGACTCACCCTTCAGACCTGCCTAGCAAGGGTCTTTCTTACCTGAGCCTCCTGAGTTTAATAGGTTGGGTGTAGGCTGGGGGAGAGGAGGCAGAGATTCTGGGAATGCAAAGGGGAATTCTCATTTTTGAGCTGTGAGAACTTCTGTGCTGAGCAGTGCCGTATCTGTTCAACTTGGTTGGCCACTGTGTTCCTGAAATGGTGTTAAGTTTGTTTTAATCTGAAAGGAGAACATTGTGTTGTAGATAAGGTGATGGAACATGTTAAAAATAAAAATAAAAGTAATTAAGAATATGACTCCTGTGTCATCGTGTACTTTTTTCAAAAAGGTTTATTTATTTATCTGAAAGCAGAGTTACAAGGTGAGAGAAGGAGAGACAGGTAGGGAGAGAGAGACAGAGGCAGAGAGAGTGAAAGGAAGAGAGACACACAGAGAGAGAGATCTTCTATCTGCTGGTTCACACCTGAAATGGCCACAACGACCAGGGATGGGCCAGGCTGAAGCCAGGAGCCAGGAGCTTCTTCCAGTTCTCCCGTGTGGGTGCAGGGGCCTAAGGACTTGGGTTATCCTCCACTGCTTTTCCAGGCACATTAGCAGGGAGGCAGCTGGATTGGAAGTAGAACAACCAGACTTGAACCAGAGTCCATATGGGATGCTGGAGCTGCAGGCCATGGTTTAACCTGCTACGCCACAGTGCTGGCCCCCCAACATGTACTTCTGATTATGCATCTGCTGAATTATAAGTTACAGGAGCACAGGACCCTCCTTTAGTTCATGGGAGGGTTTGTTAAACGAATGAATGACCTTGTATCCATCCCCATGGCCAGCACTGGTGTCTCCTGTCCAGGATAGCAGCAACAGGCCTTGTGTGCAGGGAAATCAAGCCAGGACCAGAGGTAACATGCTTTCCTGAAGCTTCTCAGTGCCTTGAGTTTCCCGTTTCCTTTCACAACAAAGGCAGGCCTGGGCTTCCGGGGTCTCTCTTGTCCCTACATGCCTCTTCAGAACGGATGGACTGAGAGTGGGTCATGCCTACAGCAGTTCTTCTGGGGACAGATGTGACCTGCCTGCCCAGAGGCATAGGCAGAGCTGTAGAGGCCCCAGACAGATTCTAGAACCAGATAGATCTAGGCTGAAATCCAGACTGACACTAGGCATATGACCTTGACAAGTTGCTCTACCTTACTCGTCTACATCCACATCTGTAAAATGGGGATGATAAAAATGCCTGCTTCCGGCCGGCGCCGCGGCTCACTAGGCTAATCCTCTGCCTTGTGGCGCCAGCACATCGGGTTATAGTCCCAGTTGGGGCGCTGGATTCTGTCCCGGTTGCCCCTCTTCCAGGCCAGCTCTCTGCTGTGGCCAGGGAGTGCAGTGGAGGATGGCCCAAGTACTTGGGCCCTCGAGACCAGGATAAGTACCTGACTCCTGCCATCGGATCAGCGCTGTGCGCCGGCTGCAGTGCGCCGGCCGCAGCGGCCATTGGAGGGTGAACCAACGACAAAGGAAGACCTTTCTCTCTGTCTCTCTCTCTCACTGTCCACTCTGCCTGTCAAAAAAAAAAAAAAAAAAAAAAAAAAAAAAAAAAAAAGCCTGCTTCCAGGGGCAAACGTTGTGGTGCAGTGGGTTAAGCTGTCCCCTAGGATGCCCATATCCCCTGTCGGTGTGCCTGGTTAGAGTTGAGACCAGACTGCTCTGCTTCCAATCCAGCTTCCTGCTAATGCACATTCTGGAATGCATCCATGATGGCTCAAATACCTGAGCCCCTGCCACTCACGTGGGAGACCTGGATGGAGTTCCAGGCTCCTGGCTTTTCCCTGGCCTAGCCCCCGCGGCTGTGGGCATTTGGTGAGTGAACCAAATAGATGGATGGAAGATCTCTTCCTCTGTCTTGTCACTCTGCCTTTCCAATAAATAAAGACAAATAGGCATTTACAAAATGCATGCCTATAGGGCCAGACTTCGATGAGGTAATGTGTGGAGTGCTGCCCCTCTGAGAAAGGGCAGCACTTTGCTGGAAAGTTCCTCTGCAGGAAGCGGACTGACTGCTGGGAATGCTAAGAGAACTGCCAGGTAGGGCAGTACCTGGGAAGTCCAAAAGGCAGGGAGTCAGATCACATGTAAGGGGAAGAGGAAAAATAAGCCACCTGTTCTGGCTGCACCTACCCGGCGAGGGAACGTGGCGTCTCCAGGGGGTGGCCTGGCTGTGCAGAGATTCCAGCAGCCTGGAGCCACGACCCTGCTTCTCGCTGCCCAAGCCTGCCTGTTTTCCTCCCTGTGGGTCAGCCCAGTTCCAAGAACACTTACGGATGCTTACATTGCGTCAGGCCCCAGGATAAGCTGGGAGGTGAGTCAGACAGGCCTCCTGCCCAAGGAGATCCCAGTTCAGGATCACTGTAGCAGAGCAGCTGGCACAAGATGCTCCACAGTCCTCACCGTACCCCACGCCAACACCCTGTGGTTCCCCTGGAAGGTGCCCTCTGCAGTAGGGGATGCGGTGTGTATGGGGGGTGGAGGGGTGTGTATAGGGCCACCCATGAGGGTGGGCAGAGCAGAGCTGAAGGCAGACATTTGACAGCAGAAAGGTGGGGGGAGGGCCTCAGGCGAGCTGACCGAGGTACACGTGTCATCCACCTCCGCTGCCCCTCTTCCCATCAGCTTCAGCCTAAGCAAGGCCCGTTCAAGTGACAGGAAGAGGCTGCTAGCTGGCAGGGCGGTTTGCTGAAGCTGAGGGCGATCAAGGAAGGAGCAAAGCCAGGAGGCAGAGCTGGGAGAGCACTGCGGCTTCCCCACGTCCCAAAGCAGAAGCTGAGCCTCGCTTTCCAGCTGCTCGGGCCAGGGCCACAGTGCGGGAGGCGCAGCTCTTGCTTCTCCCTCGGCACCAGGATGCCAAAGCCGGGCTTTTTATCTAGCAGCGCCACCACGCCCTGCTGCTAGCGGCCTTCAGCCCATCCCTAGCCTGCGCCCGCCTGGGTGGGAGCGCCAGGCAGCTCTCCGCGCTCGGGGCCGGGCTACAGCCCACGTGCGCCGGCGGCAGCGGCGGTGACAGCCGGCCCCGTGGGGGCGGGGCGGGGCGGGGGCGGGGGCGGGCTCCGCGCCGTACTGCTATTGGCCGTATGCTTCGGCCCGGGGGCGGGGCCGCGCCCCCGGCAGCCCTCTCATTGGCTTTGCCGCTGACGGGGCGTTCCCCAGGCCGGTGCGCCGCGCCGCGCACAACCGCGGGCGCCTGGCCGGCTAAGCCTGCGCGGGGCCGCCTCGCTAGCTCCCAGCTCCGCAGGCGGCCCGCGGGCTCCGACAGCTGCGCCCACAGCCGGAGGCGGAGGCAGCCGCTGACCCCAGGCCCGGCGGCCCGCGCGACCTTCGGTAAGACGGGGAAGGCATGGGAGCTGGGGAAGGCGGGCGGGTGGGGACCGTGTCAGCCCCAGCTGGACTCTGCGCCCTGCCGGGCGCCGGGGAGGGTCAGGTGCGGCCGAAGCATCCCCTGCCTCAGAGCCCCCACGCTAGCGCGCAGAGAGCAGGTGGCCCCGTGGGAGAGCCCGGGGCGCCCCCGCTGGTCTCTGAAACGATTAGAATACAATAAAAGCCTCCCGCCAGCAGCCCGTACGACCTGTCCCTCCGTCCCCAACACTCAAGCCCTGCCGCTCCGAACCCAGAGAACCCCAAACGGCGAATCCGAGGGGCGCGATGGCCAGACGTGCCTCTGGTCGCCCCCTGAACTGGGCCGGGTGCTCTTCGGGCTCTGCGCCTTTTGCGCCCCCCCCCCTCTTTATTTTCCTCCCCCGTTTCTCTCCCTCCTTAACAGGAAGTTAAGCAGTGCCAATATCAGTGGCCTGGTCGCTGCGGGCCGGGGCCGGGGCCGGGGCCGGGGCCGGGGCCAGGGCCGCGGCTGCGGCTCGGTCCTCTCCGGGTCGCGCGCCCCCCGGCAGCCCGCGCTCGCCCCCGACCCGGGAGCGCCCGCTCTGCGGTCGCCCGTCTGGCCCCGGGGAGGAGCTGAGTCCTGCCGGCAGCCTCTGCCCGGAGCAGGTGGGGTTAACTTTGTCCCAGCCCGGGCTCCCCGGCAGGCTGAGCCGGGAACGGCCTTGGCTGGATGGGGAAGAGGCCTGTTGAAACCGAGTCAGTGTGCACGTCGTGGAGTCCCCAGCCCTGGGTTTCTCTTGCTGTCAGTCTCGCCGGCTCGCTACAGCCCTCCGTGGTTTGGACGAAGGATGAAGTCACTGACCAGCCCCCTTGTGGGCAGGTCGCAAGGGAGAAGTGCCAGCGGTGAGCTGGCCCGTTGGTCCTTGCGTGTTGGGGTTCCCTGGCACCTGCGACTCTGTCGCGCCCCACCCTCCTCTAGGGGCAGAGGACCCCATAAATGGGCCTCAGGGCAGCCCCGCCCCGTGTCCTGGAAACTTTAATTGCGGTAAGGACTCGCCTTCTGTGGCAGACAGGAAAGATTTATTTGATTCCTACTGCAGGTCAGGCCGGTCCTGTGGCGCTTTCGCAGGGGATCTCACTGTTATCCTTCAAACACTCTGAGAGCTTCCCCCACCCCCTCCTTCGCTCCTCCTGCTCCCCCTCCTGTTTCAGAGATGAGGAAAGATACTCAGGTGGGGTAAGTGCCCAAGCCTGAGTCAACCCCGGCTCCCTCAGTGCTAAGTCCGGTGCTCTGCCTGCTGCCCGTGGCTGTGAGAAGTGTGTGCGGTGTGTGAGATCGTGAGCCCACTGTGTGCTGAGTGCCACCTCCTGGCCTCTGAAGGCTGCCCACCAGGATTATAGGGGATGCTTCTCCTGCAAAACCCTTAAGCTGGCCCAGCAGAGGCCAGGTTGTTGAAGCCGTAAACCTCTTCCCCACTCTGCCTTCTAGTTAAGAGTAGGGATGGCCACAGTGTGAGCAAGAGAGACTGACTGCCAGTGTTGGGTGGGGTTTTGGGGGAAGCCTCCTTCCAACACTGACTTGGTCTCACCTCTGAGAGTCAGTTTCTGGGACAGGCGAGGGTGACTGTGTTAACTAAAATAACCTCAGCCTTAGGACTATTTCGTGTGTGTGTGTGTGTGCGTGTGTGTGTGTGTGTTTGGAGGGGGCAGGTGTTGGAGTATACTAGTTATGATTGTAGGGGATTAAGATCTCAAGTTTTATCACACCTTTATCAAAATATGACTTCACTTTTATTCCTGCCCCTCCCTTTTTTAGGCCTCAGGATCTGGTTTTCTGCCCATGTCCCTCTTCCAAAAGAAAAATTGTGATTTAGGCTGATATCACTCAGCTACACTTGAGTGTAAATCAGCTGCAGGACTAAGGTTGATTGTGGCTGAGGCAATGGGAGGCGCATTCCCCGCAGCTGCACAGAGCAGCCGGATCATCCCTGATTGCTGCCCTGCCTGTGACTGGCCCTGTCCTGGTTCTCTCCCACCATGCCCCTACTTCTGCCTGAGCTTACCTCCCTGCTGTGGGCCTGACTTCTCGGTGGAGAGCCTCGGCTCTGGCAGGATGGGGTATTGCATAGGTAGCAGGCTTGGGCTAGATGTTGCTAATCCCAGAAGCCCTGGGAGGGAGAGTTCTTTATGCTGGAATTTTCATTCTTTGTATCATTAGACCTTTACATCAGCCCTCTGAGGTATGCAGGGTTATTCCCATTTTACCGTTAAGGAAACTGGCACTCCGAAAGGTTAACTTCCCCTGTCACACAGCTGGTGAGTGGCCCAGGCTAGGATTCTGGACTCTGCCTGTAGAGGAGACGGCTGGGGGTGCAGGGGGCGGAGTTCCACACCCTGGGGAGCAGGAACAATGGGAGGCCGGTCTGCACCGGGTGTTGTAATTATGTGTGAACAGGTCTTCCCACCCACTATGAGGTGGCATGAAAACACTCGTAAACCTGGCAGATTTGTTCTCTGCTCCTTACAAAATTCTCCTTGTTTCCTTTAGCCTTTAAACAAGTCTTCATGAGGGTGTCTGCCATGCAGTCCTCTATTAAAAATATTATGAACGTTTCAAACACACACACCAATGGGCTAGCATAACGAGCCCTTAATACTCAATACCCAGCCTCATCCAGAATACGCCAGGTTGACGCTCACGCTCGCTTGCTCTCCTTCTCTCCCTCTTGTTCTCACTGTGTCTCCCCTTTCCCTCCATCCTTCCTTTCTGATGAACTTTGTTTTTAAGTTTTATTTATTTGTTTGGAAGGCAGAGTGACAAAAAAGGCAGAGATAGATTTTTCCATCTGCTCTTCGCTCTCCAAGTGGATGCAACCTGGCTATGCATCCAGGCCAAAGCCAGGAGTCAGAAACTCCAGCCTGATTTCCCCCATGGGTGCAGGGGCCCAGGCACTTGGGCCATCACCCACTGCCGTCCTTGGCACGCTAGTAGGAAGCTGGACTGGAAGCAGAGCAGCTGGGACTTGAACCAGCAGTGCACTGGCATTGCAAATACTGAATCTACCTGCTGTGCCAAAGTGCTGGCCCCTTCTCTTATGTATTTTAAAGCAAATCTCTGATGTCATGTCTTTTTTTCTTATATTCTTTCATAACCGCACTTCCAGAATTGCATGTGCCAGAATTAACAGCAAACCTTTGGTGTCTACCCAACCATATTCACCTATCCTTGGTTGTCTCAAACCTTCAGAGCTGGTTTGCTCTAATCGGGATCCAGTCTGTATGCTGCATTTGATTGGCAGTCCTTTAATACCTCTTTTAATCATTAGAGCCCACTCTGCCCCATTACTCTCTAAGTGCCTGGTCCCCCAGGGGGACAGCAAACCCACGGAAACTAGTGTCTGCTTCTGTGCCGTGCAGGACACCAAGTGCCTTGTCTGGGGCGTGGTGGAAGTTCACTGAGCATCCGTCCGGTGTGTCCTAGCCGCTCAGGAAGTGTGTTTCAGATGGATGAGTGAACCGTGTCGTGAGTTGGTATGCTAACTCATGCACCTGTTAGATAAGAGACGATGACTGGTTCAAGTATGGGCATTCCCCCAGCACACGTCAGTCCATACAGCTCCTGAAAATGTAGAACTCCCCCTCCTTGCTGTAGCTGAGGGTGGGAGCCCAGACACCACATCTGGGTCCCCACCTGGGCCCCATAGATGGTACATGGAGCTGAGCAGGTGGTTCTGCCCGAGGTTTGAGTTCTGCACAGGGATGACCACGCTGGGACTCAGACACTTGGCTTGGGACTTGGTGGAGAACACTCACCTTCCCTCCCCTCTCTCTATGGTCGGGGCTAATTCCCTTGTGCCTTCTAGAGCCTTCTCTCACCTGCCTCGTGCTTGGGCACATTGTGCAGCCTTTCTCAGATCACTGTTCGTCCGCACCCGGGGGAGGCGCTGAGAGCCAATGAACACATGTGACCCACGTGGGTCTTGTCTGACTTGCTTCTGTAGTGATAGTATTGTCAAAGGCTCACGAGGGAAGGGGCAGATGTGCCTGCTTCTCTTGATAATGCGCTTCAGGCCTGGCTCCCTTGCCCAGTCGTTTAGGTGGAGGGCACTTGTGTGGCTGTCCTTTTACCCATCTAGTCAAGGCCCCTGCCCTGGGGCAGCCATCAAGGTGCAGCAGGCTAAGCTGTGCCTGTAGCCCCTGTCAGAGTGCTGGTTGCATCCCTGCTGCTCTGCTTCTGATCCAGCTTCCAGCTAATGCATCCTGGCAGGCAGCAGTGATGGCCCAGGTGCTTGGGTCCTGACACCTACATGGGAGACCTGGATGGAGTTCCAGGCTCCTACTTCAGCCTGGCCATTTCAGGCACTTTGGGGTGAACCAACAGATGGAAGAGCTCTCTTTCTCTCTCTGCCTTTCAAGTAGATGAAAATAAATAAACATTTTTTAAAGCCCCCTCCCTGCAAACATCCCTTAAAATGAATAAATTATTTTTTGGTGTATTTTTTTTAATGTTGAATTAAAAAAAAAAAAACCACAGCCTTTCCCACCAGGAAGAGTTATAATACAATTTACTGTTTTCCTCTCAGGACGGCAGTGGTAGAGTAGATTTTTCCTTCCTTTTACATTTTAGTATTTTTCCCAATATCTTTATGGTAGAAACACTTTACTTTTACAGTGGAAAATCCAAATATATGTTTTTTCCTCTTAGAAAAGAGGATTCCCTTCGACCGATTTGGAGTGTTTGGGTACAGCTACGTGAACAGAAAACCAGAGGGCTGCTGGGGCTTTGCTGTTCGCATGGATCGTTATCATAAAGGACATACCCAG
Organism: Oryctolagus cuniculus; assembly: GCF_051225735.1. NCBI lineage: Eukaryota > Metazoa > Chordata > Mammalia > Lagomorpha > Leporidae > Oryctolagus > Oryctolagus cuniculus. The sequence goes on along the minus strand of NC_142867.1, from coordinate 54,130,184 downwards.
ACTTCCTGGAAGGTAGTCACCGGAGCTGGGAGGAGAGGACAGCGCGCGGCCTGAGCCTCCCCGGTTCAGCCTCCTCCCTTCCTTCCTGGGAATTTCAGCGTGCGCCCCCCAACACGGAATCTTTCTCACGTCAGGCTCTCGATTTTGGTGTTTTTATTCAGGGATGTGGAGCTCTGAGAGGAAGCATGTAAGGTAGAGCAGACGGGGCAGCTCCTGGGCCCAGCGGCCTGCCTTGACCTCCTGGGAAACATGCCTGATGGCCCGGACCCTACTCGCCTCCCTTGGGCTCCTCCTCCTCCCAGGCTCTGTCCGTCTCCCTACCCCTGCCCCCGGGGGTGGCAAACATGGCTGCTCTGGGCTGAGAAGCCTCCTGCTCGCCAAAGCCCTGATTGCCCACTGCCAGAAATGGGGGGCTGGCAGGCACCCCAACCCTTCACGCTGGACTGGGTCGGCTACGGGTTTGGAGATGCTCCTCTGGCTCCGTCAGCCCTTGAGGAACGTCCACGCCTATGTACCCCAGGAAGAAAGAGCCCTTTGGGGTGGCCGGGCCTGGTGCAGTCTCTGGAATGTGGTTGCTCGGTGCCTGCCTTCCGGCAGCTCATCCCTGGAAACCTGTCCCCAACTCAGTGGTGTCCGGCGGGGAGCTGAGTGCGGGTGGCTGGAGCTGTGTTTTCAGGGTTAGTGTTTCTGGCGTGTTCTTAGACTAATGTTTCTCTCCCACGAGGCTCAGCGTGATTTCCCTGCTTCCTCCTCCGCCCCGAACCTCCAGCTCCCGGGTGCCGTCGGCATTCCTTGCAGCCCCTGCAATCCTTCCAGGGCCTGTGCAGATTTCTTGGGGGGCAACACAGAGGGGAGGGCATGCTTGCTGCTGACGGGGGTGCTCAGGGAGACATCCGGGACAGGTGCCCTTTCTCTGCCAGCAGCCAGGAGTTGGCCAGGAGCTGCGGCAACAGCAGGTTTGTGGGCCGTTTGCAGGCCCGAGTTCCCTACACCGCCAGCCCAGAAGCCTAGCACATGTCAGAAGCAGGAGTGGGAGTCCAAGAACAGCCCGTTCTGGCTTTGCCACTGGGGGATCTACGTGTTGCAGTGCAGGCGCGGTGTCTTTGTTCTCACGCTTCTGAATGGCTGGCTCTGGCCATGTACCTGGGTGCTGGCTGTAGCTGCCGAAGATTTGCAGGGTCTCAGAGTTGAGCACGTGCAGGGAGCCAGGAGAATGGGGTGTACAGGAGTGTGAAGAAGTGCCTGGAACAGAGCCACTTGGACATCTTGGTGATAAAAGACAGCTGGTGCCTGGAGCAGATGGGCCGAGCCTCACCAGGGAGCCTAGCCATGGACTTCCTGCAGGACACCTGTCCATGCAGGGGAACGAGATGGGACATTGCGGTGCCGGGTGCAGAGTTCATGGCTGCTGTGAGTGCTGACAGCTCCATGGAGCAGGACAGCTGGACCGTGAGCTATTTGATGCAAGATATTAAGAGGCAGGAGCTCCCTGCTTGGAGCGAGGAGGCATCTTATAGGTCTGAAAGGGAAGGCAGAAGAGAGGGACAGTGGGGTGGGGGTGCGGAGGCCTCTTTGCAGACTCTCAGGGACAGGATTTGGCCCCACGGGGCTTGTGCAGTTGGGGTCTTGGGAACCCCGGGGTCCATGCTGGGAGAGCTTGCTTGCTCCTGCTGGGAGTTGAGGCACATCCCTGCTTTGAAGGAAGGAAGGGGCACTGGAGGAAATCGCGGGCTGCTTCTATACTCTGGGCGTTCCTAAACCAGAGGGTCTGGGAGTTCTTGCTTTCCCAGGTTTTCTAGCGTGGATCCTAAACCAGAGGGTCTGGGAGTTCTTGCTTTCCCAGGTTTTCTAGCGTGGATGTGTCTGTTATCCTGTATCTGACATCTTGTAGCCTCTTCACAACTGCTTCCCCAGCATACTGCCTCCCACATTTGCACAGATGCACAGTGCTGTGGAGGGCCACACACTCTCACACTGACGCTCACACAGGTGCACAATGAAGTGCTCACCGAACACAGGGGCTGCATGAAGAGTGCGTCTCCCTTCTCCCCGTGCCCTCCAGCCCTCACTTCTCTCCTCGTTGCACGCAGCTGCTCCCCCTGGTCTCCTGTGGATCCTCCCTAGGCCAGACCTACCTCTATGCCTTGCCCCCCACCTCTGCTCTTCCTCGGCCCACTGAGAAGCCACCAGGAGGTCAAGAAACATGGCTCATGGGGCTATGGCCACGTAGCAGTTTCTGTACTCAATCAGACCCGGCCTCCCTGCTTCGCCACCTTACCCCCTTAAAGAGCCCCTGGTGTTAGGTTTGGGGGTTCAGAGAAGCTGAGCACTGGGGAATAAACCTCGAGGGCACGTTCTGGATGCAGGTGAAGCAGGCAAAACCAAGCAAAGAAGCGAGCTTGCACTGAGGCGGACCTGGGTTCTAACCTCAGCCACGTGGCCTTGGGCAGACTGATGCACCCTAGCGTCTCAGTGTATGAAAAGGGCGTGATTACACCTAACTCAAAGGATTGATGTAGTGATGCAATAAAAATGTTATTGAAGCGCTCCGCAGTGGAACACTCAACGAGGTCTGTCTTCCCACTTCTAAGGGGTGACCTGCTTCCAGAATGAATGACACTTCACGAGGAATCCTCTGAGTGGCTTCCCCAAGTCCTCTCTGTGGGTTCCTGAGCTACTGGCCCCAGCTCCACCCCCTCTTCCCCCCCAGCCCCGCCCGCCCCTCAAGGCCAAGGCCAAGGCCACCACCACCTCTGTCCTTCATGCCCACAACCGCCTCCCCTTAGAGGGCTCTGGCCTGCTTAGGGCTGCAGAAGCTCCTCGCAGATGTCTGTTTATTGCGGAAGCTTCATCTTGATCTTCAGCATGTGGGAAAGGAGAGCTATTTTTAAAGACCCGTAAGCAGCATGGCTGCATAAAGCGGCTTTGATTGCCTCCACTTCCGATTCTTCACTGCTCCACGCTCTGCCCATTGTGAAACTCTTCAGATCCAGGCGGGCAGGCCTTATATGTCCCGGTTTTCAAGCCACACTTAAATTTAGCAGGCCGTTGTTAAGCTCTTAAAAAGGTAGGCCAGGGAGGCGAAGGCAAGCAGCTGACGGGTTTTTTCCGGGCTGGGACAGATGGCAGGGGTGAGAACAGCCTCTCTGTGCCCATAGAGACCAGGACCCTGCCCCCACCCCCATCTGCCCCTGCCTTCCACCTGCAGGGCTGAGGCCTGCCCTCCGGGGCCACCTGTGCTTTGGCCGTCTTTCCCTTTGGACTCCACTGGGGCTTGAGGTGTGGAGGAAGTGGAGCAGAGCTGGTTTCAAATGACACTGACCTCCCTGGAAGAGGGAGGGGAGGAGCTGTGAGTCACCTGGGGATGTCTGTCGGGCAGGCAGGCAGGCAGGGCATTCCGTGAGCCTCCCGTTCTGGCCCTGCCTTGTCTTCCCCAGAGAGAAACTGAGGCTGGGAAGCCTGTTGATGCTGAGCAGAGGCCAGAGGGGAGTGCTCCTTGCTCCAGCCAGCTTTGCCCAGCATGCCGTGGGCCTTGCCCCATCCGTGGCAGTGTCTCACCCCAGCCCGGTCCTGCCTATCTCTGCATTTAGGGCAGGCTCACTTGCAGCCCCTGCCAGCCTTGCTCTCAAGGATTTTGCTTATCAAAGAAACACCTCCTTCAGAACTTAGGATTCTTGCCTTTGTTTCTTAGTCCTGGTCTTCAGGAGGCCTTTGTTAAAAATAGAGACTTTAGCGACCAGGGCCAGGACAGCATGTTGACAGAGATTAGTTTATCTCCCATTAGCTGTCCACTGAACCCTGAGAGAATGGGCCGCGGGATGAGTCAGCTGGGAACAGGTGGAGGAGGGAATCCAGAAAGGACCATAAATAGGGCGCTGAGCCACAGGTCAGGGATCCTGGGCCACAGCCTGCAGTGCTGCGACAGGGCTGAGAGCTCTCCGACCCCAGAGGCAGGCACCTGAGACACACTCGCGGAGGCCTGTGCAACAGACAGGGTATGGAATATGCACGGAGCCCCACAGTGTGGGGGCACCAGGGGCGACCTCCTGGAGGAGGTGGTGCTTATTGGTTGGGAGGGGTGTGGAGGACAGGAAGGATCTCCATAGTCAGGGCTGGGCACAGGTTAAACAGTACACAGAGATGTGGAAACGTGAGGGCATGTTTCACTTGGCACCTGGAGACATGGGCTGGCTAGGGCAGCCGAGGCTGGAATCAGGCCGGCTCTGGGGGTTGGAGGACTCCAGGTGCTGGGGATGAGCTGATATATGGACCGAGGGGAGCCATTGGAGAGGGACGGCCAGAGCTGGCCTTCAGACAGGGTGACCTGTGCAGAGTGGGTTGTGGGAGGTGGTAGGAGGCCTGCAACGCCCCCATCCACAGAGGTGCCAAGGACCAGATGGCTGCCATTTGCTGGGACCCAGGAGTGCTGTATGAGAAAAGGGGTCCAGGCGGGTAAGGCTGGGCTCCCTGAGGCTTTGTCTGTGTCCTGGTTTTTGCCCCACTGTCCTTTTTGGAGCAGGAGTCGGCGTGTTCAGCCCCGGCTTCAGTGTTTAAGGAGGGCAGCCCATTTTGGGAGTTCTCAGTTAGGGACTCAGGCTAGGGGCCATCTGTCACCCTCTGCAGCTCCTGCCACCTCAGGTGCCTGTCTGGGCTTTGGTGGCTCTCACTCCATGGAAAAAACAGTAACGGAACCGCCCCCACCCTGCTGCTCTGGGCTAAGCCTTCCATACGGGTCATTCCCTTCCTCAAGGGCTGTTTGAGGGGCGTAGGGGGTGCTGAGCCTCTCCAGGAGCGGCTGCCCATGCAGCAGAGGGCAAGAGTTCCCGCTGGAATGGGGCCAGAAGCCGGGTGATCCCCCTTCCAAAGGAACAGGCTTTGAAAGAATAGTGTCTGTGGTTGGCAGGCGCTCTCGGCGCCCTGTGTGCCAGCATCAGAAATGACGCCGATCCTCCCGCTTCCATGGCCTTGCAGGCACCCGACTCTCCCCTGCAGGCGGCCCCTCCCTGTGTTTCTGGTGCACACTTGGCCTGGGTGGCACAGAGCGCTAAACCTTGTTGGGGGCTCCCCAGCCTTTCTCCACACCTTTGCTGTGGGTTTGGGGATAAGGGCTGAGCTCAGCTTCTGCCTGTTCCAATGTTAATCTGGCAGGTGGGAGGCTGGGCCCCCCAGTGTGTCGATGGCTTTGACCTTTGAGCAGGGCTGCTGGCGCCTGTTCTCTGCCACATACGTCCAGGAACACCTTTCCTTATTTGACAGAATCAATTGCTCCTGCAAGCAGCAAACGAAGTTAGTGCCCACGGGAGCTACAGACGGGGCTCAGGGCAGGACAGTGCGATTGGCTTGCCAGCTTTCTTCCTAGCATCAGTGCCACAGATACCACACAAACTGGTCCTTCGTTGATGGAGCAGTGGACCTCTCAGTGCATTGGTTCTGTGGTCAGGACTTCTGGGGTGCCCTCTGTGTGAAACACGCCATCACAGGCAGACCATGGGCGTTCCAGAGTCGCCGTCAAACCTTTGGCAAGCCTCGTTCTTTCTCAGAGCCTGGCTTTCTCTTCTGTAAAATGGGCGAGACACCACCTGTCTCATAGGGTGGCTGAGGGACTCCAAGGGGCAGGAGCTCACAGCACACCTGCCGTGGTGGCTGGTGCATAGTAGCCACAAGGGCTCTCTTCCCCGCTGACCCATTCCTGATTAGCCTGTGGGCATCTTGGAGCACAGCGGAAGGCAGGGCTCCTCTTTGCCTCACACGCTCCCCAAGAGGTTTTTACCCTCAAGTAGCTGCTTTTGAAGGGAAGGGCTCAGGGAAGACCCTTGCGTATGCAGTGAGGCACTATGGGGCGCCTTTCTGCTCGTGCTGAGGTCTCCTTACCTCGGCACTGCAGGCCTGGGCGAGCCTCAGCCTCAGCCCCCACTCCTCGGGTGTGGGGGTCCACAGGCCACCTGTCCCTCCTTGTGGCGGCCCCCTCCATGGCTCCCCATGGCTTCTGCATTGTGATTGCACTCCTTCTCCAGGAAGCCAGAGACTGAGACTAAGCTCTGCCACCTGTCAGCTCTCAGGTGTGCTGTTTTGTTTTGTTTTCTTTTCCATCAAATCTCAGATGCTATCGATGATAAGATGTGGCTTGATTCTGTGAACAGCAGTGGGTGTTGTAGGACTCTAACTGTGGCACTGTGCTTTGCTGCCAATTAACATGGGTATTGTATATTTACTGATGTTTTTGAGACTTTAGACATGTGTTCATTCCCCATCACCCTTCCCTAGAAGAGAGAAACATGGCAGATGTGTTGGCGAAACTTCTGCTCTGTCGGAACCCAGCCCTTCAGAGCCACTGTCTGACTCAGGCGTTGGTGTGAGCTTTTTTTCTGACCTTGTGCTACCTGCAGGGCAGAGGGCATGGAATGTCTCGACCTCTGTTATTGTCTGGGCTGTTTGTTTTCCAGCTGCTGACACCCACTCTCTTGATTTTATCAGAGGGTATCAGTGAAGACTTGTGTTGTTGTTGATAACCTGGACCCCTGCTCCTTTCTTACCCAGTCCTTCGGTGTTTTGGCCCCTGGGACGTTGAAGGTTGCAGTGGTCCAGGTGTACCACCAGGAGTAACAGCTGGCTTTTCCTAAATGAGCACTGGGCTGCAGCTGCACCCTGAGAGACCATTAGATGCCAGGGGCTCCTAAGACACATTCTGGTTTCACATGTGTTAGTACTGGGGAAAAAATATGTATCTCTATTCAGTGAAATAGGGTATTGTTTCAGGTCTATTCAGTGAAATATGGTACTGTGCTCTCCTAAGTTAGCCTTCCCCCGGTTCTCCCATGAATGCACCCCAATTTGTCCATTTTTTTTTTTTTACACATGAGAGGCAGTGCCCGGGCCATATACTGTGCTCACGGGGTGACCCCAAGGAAGGGAGCTATCGCCTGCTCGGTTCACGATGACATTCTACTCTTAATGCACCCAAGATAGTTATCAGCTCTTCTGGCAGCCGCCTTACAGCACGAACACACGGCCATCAGCACTGCCCAGTAATGTGCTGAGCAGTTTCTCCCCTCCTCTCAACCTGTGCGCCTCGAGCGTTTCAGCGCAGAGCTCCTGTCTTGTTCCCACGCCATTCAGAAGTGTCATCCCTGTGCCGCTGAGGCCCTTCAGGGTCCGGCGTGGCCCCCAGGAAGGAGCCTCCTGGGGACCTACCCCCTGGGGAAGCTCCTTCCCGGTCTTGCTTGGGGAGCTCTGGCTCGAGCTGTGCTTTGCCTGCTCTTTGCTGTCTTCGCTGATCTGCCTTGAAGCCAGGTACAGCGCTCCCTCTACCATCAACTATCCAACCAAAGACAGACAGGAGCTTGTTCATAGAGGGGCCCCAAGACTGCTGTAAGGGGACCTGGGGGCCGGCGCCGCGGCTCACTAGGCTAATCCTCCGCCTTGCAGCGCCGGCACACCGGGTTCTAGTCCTGGTCGGGGCGCTGGATTCTGTCCCGGTTGCCCCTCTTCCAGGCCAGCTCTCTGCTGTGGCCAGGGAGTGCAGTGGAGGATGGCCCAAGTGCTTGGGCCCTGCACCCGCATGGGAGACCAGGAGAAGCACCTGGCTCCTGCCTTCGGATCAGCGCGGTGCGCCGGCAGCATCGCGCCAGCTGCGGCGGGCATTGGAGGGTGAACCAACGGCAAAGGAAGACCTTTCTCTCTGTCTCTCTCTCTCACTGTCCACTCTGCTTGTCAAAAAAAAAAAAAAAGGGTGGGGCCACCCAGAGAGATCACAGCGGCTGAGCTCCCACTCCATGGCGGACTCCGTCTCCTCTCCGCCCTACACTGGTTGAGTCTCAGCGCCCCTCCATCTGCTCGCTGCCTTTTTCCTCAGCTACAGCTGGAATTGCATTTCTGACCCGAGTCCTTTACCTCCTCCAGCTCAGGTCTGGAGCCCTTCTCTTTCTCAACCGTTAGAGTCTCAGGCGCCAGCTTCCCCCTCTGCGTCTTGCAGAGTGCACAGGAAAGGACTGTTTTCCCCCCTCGGTTCCTGTGTCCTCCTGGCTGCTAACCCATCCCAGCTCTGTCGTGGGAAGTGGGGAATGAGGTCAGTCCGTTGCCATGGTTGCTTCCTCTCTCTCCTGGAAGATGTGATTCCCATCTCTGGGCTCCCAGCACCGTCAGGGACTGTGGGGCTGTCCCGCCCCACCCCAGCACAGGGACCCGGTGGCAGTCACTGGCCCAGTGGGGTGTGTTTCCACGTGACTGTGCCTCAGTTCCTGCCGCCATGCACCCCAGGACATGGATTGCTCTTTGTTTCGTGGGCTCTTCACCCAGATGACCACCTTTGCTGATTGCACAGAACTCCTCTGTCGTCCAGCTCTATTCCAAGTCTGCTCCTTTAAATGATGAAGGCTGGGCTCAGAAGTGGGTGTAGGCTGCATCCCTTACAGAAGCAGGGGTGCACGCTTGTACTACTGTTTGGCTGTTTATGCACAGGCGCTGTCTAGAATGAGTGCAGCGACTGATAACAGCAGCTACCTGGTTCAGAGTGGGGAACGCTGGGTAGACAGGGCCAGGCGGAGGAGGGAAATTTCTAGATACTTCCGTGTTTTTTGGCTTAGGAACCCAGAGTGTATTTCCTGGTCAAGTTTTTTTTTTTTAAATCACAGGTGATCTACTGATCCTGATTGGCTGACTTAGAGCTGGTGAGGGAGGCCATGCAGAGTGAGTGTGACTGGGCTGCCGAGTCAGGCTCTGCCACTTCCTACTCACCTGGGCCTCAGGTGTAAAGCAGGCTGCTCCCAGCTTACTCAACCTGCAGAGAGGAATAGGGGTGGGGGGACCCCTGAGGCCCAGCCCATACTGGGAGGGGCTGCAAGAAGTAGCACCTCCTCCCTGCTTCCTGGCCCTGGTCTCTCCAGAGGCCCGAAGTAACCTGAGATTTCACTGCCATTTGCTGTAATCCCAGTTTACTGAGTGTCGGTGTTCAGCAGGTGCACCCGAGCCTCACGTGTCGGTTTTCTTCTGTGAACACCTAAAATTTACACTCGGGATGGTTCCTCCAGTGAGCCCCAGTACCTGAGGACCTTGGACTGCTCTGAATGTTTGTGTTTGCCTGGGAGAACTGTGTGCCTGCCTTTTCCAGATCTGTGGTGCTTCACACATCATCGGGGGTGCCCAGTGCAGGATATGGGGGGAGCTTATGGGTCCATGGTGAGGTTTGCAGAGATCCAGGCTCAGGGCAGGCTGTGAAGAAAAGCCACCAGTACTGCGAGAGGCCAGGCCGGGTACCTGTAACAGGAAGTGAGCTGATGGGGAGGGTGACTTGTTTAATCTTGGTAAGTTGATTGAGGAGCATTTATCCAGCACCTACTGTGTGCTCAAGACCCTTTGTTGTGGGCATGACAGATGGATGAGGCTCGGCCTCTCCTCCCAAAGGAAACAGCCTGTACTTGGGAAAGCAAGACACAGTCATCCTTGTGTCAAAAAATTAACCAGGAGGTCTTGCTAACCATTCGGTTCAGTCATAGAAAGCGAGTCACAGGTTCATGACTAACGTCCGTATGACTGGAGGAGCCTGCAGTGGGTGTGGAGAGTGTTCTGTATGGGCTGGAAAAGGCCCGGAAGGCTTCCTGGCAGAGGAGGAGGAGGCATTGGATGTGGATCTCGCAGGGTAGGTGAAGAGCAGACGGGTACGTAGGAGAAGGAAGACTGCATCTGGACTGGGCGTAAAGGCCGGGAGGACTGGGGAAGGGCATGGGTGGGAGGGAGGAGGCTGGGTGGGTGAGTCTAGGACAGATGCAAGGGAGAGAGGCAGAGCGGGAAGCTGAGTGGGTTTGCGTCAGAACAGGGAGCGAGGCTCGGGCCCAGGGTCCCAGCGAGTGCCTAGCAAATACTACCTTCCTGGACCCTCTCTTTTTCCATGCAAACGTTCTATGTGTGAAGATAAGGAATGTGGTGGGCCCATCCTTTCTTGTCCCATAGCTAAGTCAAGTGAAGAAAATAATGATGCTTTTTCAGGATTAATGAGGTCATGGACTTAGCTTAGTGGCAGACGAGTGGTAGCTAGAGCTACTACCATTAGCACTTGATATTGTCATGTGTCTTGTGTCTTCCCATTCACCCGTGTTCATCCAGCCTGTGGCACGCTAGGTGCTACACCAGACGTGCTGCGGGATAATCAGCGTTAACCTCATCCTACAGGTGCGGAAGCCGTGGCTCAGAGAGACTAAGCTCTGCCAAGGTCATGTAACCAGAGAGGGCAGAGCCAGGGCTGTCCCGTGAATGGTCTGTGTTGTAAGTGTGGACCTTGATCTCTAGCTTCTCACATCAGTCTGCTTTGATTGTGAGTGCCTACAGGGAGCCTCAGGGTGGACAGAGGTGGGACTGACTTCCAAGAGCAGCGGTGTGTGTGTGTGGTGTATATGCCTGAGCTGGGCCAGGAGTTAGAAGCTGCCCATGGGTGAGTCAGTGCCTCCTCTCACTGCCAGCCCTGCAGCCTTATCAGAGCCTTCCAGCCACAGAGAGAGTTTGTCTGAGATCCGAGACCCGTCTCGGCTGGCCCGTCCCTCCCTGTGCTGATGCAACAGAGCATGATGGGTTGAAATTCAGGCTTCACCCCTTGCCAGCCATGGAAGGCCAAGGTGGGAGTCAGTTTCTTTGTGTCCCAGTTTTGTCATCTGTGAACCCACTCCGCAGGGCCGTCATGAGAACTGAACGAGAAAAGGCTTATAAGCACCTAGTGCCTGGTGCATAGCACACGCCAGTGTTCTGATGTCAGTGATCATCGCGTTACCGTGTTATCATCGAAACTCCCTCTGCAGCCAGGAGAAAGCACCGTCCTCTCTGCAGGATTGTTGCTGTGACACTGACATACCTGCCATAAGAGATGTGACTGTCACTCTCCCCTTCGCTGGACTGTGATTAGATCTCTGTTTGTTTTTGACATTCCTGGACATGCGGAGGTTTGCCAGCCAAAGTGGGAGTCTGGCTCTCCTGCTCCCCTTAAGCCACTGGCCCTGACCTGGTGACACCCCTCTGCAGGGTGGGGCAGACATCTGGTATCTCTAAGCACACTTCACAGGTTGCCAAGCATGTTACGTAATTTGGTCAGAGAATCGCAGGTGGAAAGGGAGGAAATGGGTGCTCCTGCCCGTCCCAGGAAGCCTTGGTCTGGAGCTCAGCTTACCCCCTGCCCCCTTTAGCCCCTTTCCTAAAAAGAGTCGGGAGAAGCCGTGAGACCAGGAGAGCTTTATACACTTTTGCTTACAACCACCTGTCTCGTCCAGGTCTGTTACTTCCCAACAAAACAGCCTGAGCTTAGCGCTGAGCTGATGATGATGGTTGCTCAAGCTGTCAATCCCATTTGCCCTGGGGTCTGGGCCGGGACTCAGTACTGGGGGCTTGACGGGGAGTAGAGAGAGTGGGGTGAGCATTTATGGATCGGAGTATACATGGTGCTGACAGGTGCGCTGAGGCACCTGCAGTTGGCAGTGGAGGAGGCATGATGGGTTCCCTTCTGTACCTGGGAAGAGGTGTTGAGGTACAGGGCCCAGAACCGTGTGTGGAGCACAGAGGGGCTCTGGGGGGCTGAAGCAGAGGCTGTGTGGGTGCTGGGGAAACCCTGTGTGCGTGCCTGCCTGGGTGTTTTGCAGACAAGCAGGTATGCCTTCTAGCTAAGCTGGTATGAAACCCAGGACACCTTTCCTCCAGGCTGATCAAGCGCCAGGCAGCCGTTCCTGTGGCCCTGCAGTCTGCAGTTCACTTCTGTGTGCACGCGCAGCCTTCTCAGAGATCGGGTCAGCACTTGGGTCTGGCAGGTGGGCAGCACAGTGCAGGCTGGAAGCCGGCAAAGACCCCTGCTGCTCCAGTCAGTTCCCCGCCTGCTAAGGGGAGAGAGAAGTTACTGGCCCTCTTCTTGCACTCTGTGATTGATGTGTGATGCAGGAGCAGATGCAGCGGGGTGAGGGTCTGAGGAGCAGGTGAGGCAAGTCCCAGATAGAATGACCCCAGGGAATGGCTCAGGCTGCCCATGCCCCATGCAGGCCAGCCCCCTTTTCTCTCTGCCTCCAGCCTGGCCAGTCTCCGCTGCCCTTCTCAGCGCAGCCCCCAGCTGTCTGTAGCCTTGCCTTCGGCATCGTCCCTGCAGCCTTGCCCTGCACACTTTGAGAAAATCCTCCTCAAGTCTCTGGGCCATGTGCCTCCTGGCCCAGTGAGGCACTCCCCAGCTTCCAGAGCCTTCTCCTGGCCGTGTCTGTTTCCTGAGGGGAAGGCAGAGATGTGTTTTGGGCATCTGCCAGCTCCCAGGCCGTGGAGTAGAGGCTGGCCCCTGCAGTCCGCCTGGCCGGGGTGTGCATTCTAGCTCTGCTGCCTACTTTGTGTGGTGAGGCCCTGGGCAGGGGCCTTGGGTTCCCTGAGTCTCGCGTTGCTCACCCAGAACTTGTTGACCATCCACGCAAAGCTCTCTGCAGGCAGATGGTGACATATGCTAGTTTGCAGTCTTGGCTGTGGGTCCTCCTCCTCCACCCCCAGCCTCGCTTGCTAAGGCAGACAGCCTCCTCTAAAGGGCGCTGGAGCTAGGAAGACAGGCAGGCAGGCAACAAGGCTGGGGTTCCTGGCTGGCCTTGACCCGGCACCCTTCCTGCCCTGCCTCTGCGTCTCCCATGCTCTTTGGTGTTCCTCACAGTCCAGCCAGGGCACTCAGCTGATGCTTACTGAATACGCTCTCCTGGCTGGTATAAAGGAAACCAGGTGGGTGAGGGGGCAGGACATGGAAGCCCCTAGCATCCACCCCGTTGCTCATGGGCCCTGCCTGTCAACTGCACAGCACTCCCACACCAGGCAGGGGCCGCTGTGTGGCACCAGGTCTCGCCTAGCCAGTGCCAGCCAACCCACACTGTGCCCTGAGGGAAATCAGCCAGTTCCCTTTCATTTTTAAATAGCAGAGAATAAAGCCATGAAGAGAAAAAGAAAAGTAAGGGAAATACCTGCCTGGGTAGTCCCCAGGTCTGGGGCAGCCACCGCCTGCACTGCTGTTGGCCAGCAGGCGGGCCCTGGGGCCGGTGCATGCGCCGGGCAGGTCAGAGGATGCGGCCCCATTCGCTTAGACAGCTGACTGCTGACCCTTCCCGGGGACAGCCCAGCAGGGGCTGCTCCTCTTGCTCTTCTCATTTTCATCTCATCCCAGGTCTTGGTTTCTAGTTGAATTCTCCGGCAGATGCTGGCAACTGGGGCTTCCGTCCCTGGCTGTGTCTCCATGTGTGCCCATGGGGGCTCTGTCTGCATGGTCCTCGCTCCACTGCGATGTGCTCGGCGCCAGGCTCCCTGGGCCCTGCCGGGGACGGCGCCTGCCTGGGTACCTCCTGGCTAGTGAGACACGAGACAGGGACGTGGTCAGTGCTCTGCGGCTCTTAGCTGGAATCCCAGGCCAGGGACTTCTTTGTCTTTCTCTGTCTTTTTTTGTGTTCTGTCTCAGATCAACTGCTGACAGTGGGGCTGTTTGTCCTAGAGGGAGTGAATGCTCCTGGAAGGTGGAGGAATGGTCATCTTTGGCTGGCCCAGAAGGCAGCGAGCAGACGCAGACGAGATGGACGGAGGATAACATTGTTTAGTCCACTGCTCCAAAGGGCCCTGGAGTCGTACCTGTTAAGTCAGACTCTCTTGGGACAGGTGACTGAGAAATAAAAAAACAAAAACAAAGCCAAGAACTCCCCCATGGGATTCCCACAGGCACATGCTGTGGTGCCGCCACTCCACGGCCGCTCTGCGCCATACAGAGGCTGCGGCTTGAGAAGGAAACTGGCCCGCGGAGGCACGTGGGGTACTGTCTCTGCCTCCAGGCAGCCTGGCTCTGAATGAGGGAGCAGCAGGCCATTGGCTTCACCCTTCTGTGGGTGCATGCCCAGGTGTTACAGATATGGGGAGGAGCCCCCTAGGCTGGTGAATCTGAGGACAGAGGGGGCAGCTCATCAGATAAAACAGGCAGGAGGCACTAGCAATCTAACCATGGCGAGTTCGTCCATCTCCCTGAGCCTCAGTTTCTTTGCCTGCAAAATGGTGTGAACCATCAGCCAGCTCAAACCTCACCGGGCTGGGCTGAAGCTTAGAAAAAAATCATGCCGACAGGACAGTGTGACCCACGGGGCATGGCCTGTGCATGTGTCCCAATAAGGACTTCCTCTCCCTTAACCTCTCTCCTTAACCTCCCCCTCTCTTACTTCCTCCTCTGAAAAGCCTCTGGGTTGTTGTTGACTTTTTTTTTTTGGCATGACTTTGAAGTCAATGAAAAGCAACCCAGCTTCCTTCTTTCTCTTCTTCCCCTTCCCATGTGCATGACCAGGAGGCCCTGGTCCCAGACCGCAGCACCAGGCTCCTCGCTCACTGTCCTGGTTTCAGGATTTCAGCATCTTCCTCCCCTGGGCAGGGCCCGCCTCCAGGGGCTTGCCTTGGCATCTCCCTGCACGTGTCTGCTTCTCCCTGGCTGCCTGGGGCTCACGGAGCGCACACAGCTGGCTCTTCTTCCTGCGTGGGATTGCGTGGTGATAAAGCAGACATGGGTTGAGTGCTGTTGTTAGTTGGGACTCTGTAGGTTTCCAGGGACAGGATCCAAACCTGAGTAAGCTCATGCAACACCGGGGGTGTCAGGAAGTCATAAGGGAAGCACCAAGAACCCAGTCCCCCAAAGAGAATGGGGGATCTGCAGTGTTTTAAGGGCGGCAGGCAGATCCTAGCTGACTCCTGCCAGCTCCCCACTCCCAAACACCCTGCCCAGTCCTACACCTGACACGAGAGGACCAGGCCTTCCCCGGGACTTTTTGGACTGGATCTTGGCCGAGCTTGGAGCACACACATACTCTTCGCATCCATGCATATGACCAAGGAGGAAAGACACTCTCGTGGGCCCACCCTGAGTCCCATGCCCACCTTTTTGGCTGCAGAGGGGGCAGGGAACCAGGTGGAAGCCGAGGGAGAAGGATGCTAGAATAAATCGAACTCAACTTCTGTGAAGTGCTTACTTTGCGCCAAACATTATTCTTAGCCCTTTGTTTGCGTAAGTCATTTAATCTTCACCATCAACCCCATTTACCTACCAGGAAGCTAAGGCCCAGAGAAGTTAAGCAGTTTGCCCAAGGCCACATAGCTGCTTAGGGGGAGAGCTGGTTTGAACCCAAGCAGAGGATTCCAGATGTGCTCTCCCCCACCCACTGCAATGCAGACGCAACAAAAGGTGTCCCCTCCGGCCCTCTGTGCACACATGGTAGGAGCTAAGTCCTCCACGGCATTATCTCACAGTGTCCCCAGTTCTACGTAAGAAACTGAGGCTCGCAGAGATGATGTGCTGTGCCCTGGGCCTCCCAGAGCTGGGGTAGGGAGCTGGCGTGGCTGATGGCAGCTGTTCACTCCCTCACGGGGTGGCTCTGCCTTCCGATGTTCCCCTCAGTCTATCAGAGGTTGGGGCAGGAGCCCACCTGGCTCAGCTTGCAGGTCTTTGCCCCCCATCTGGCATGCGGGCTGCTTCCAGCTGGCCTTGGTGTGTCTCCTGCTGATGGCACTGGGTGATCCTGGCCCAATCTCTCTGTGCACCACAGCTCAGGATTCACTCATTCCTTCTCTCACCAGCTCTTCGGAGTGTCTAGCGAGTGCCAGGCTCTGTCCAGCTGCCTTCCCTGGGGCACTGCAAAGCTTGGAGCACATCACAGAGGCAGCCCCACACTGCCCGCTCAAGTCCCGCCGCCTTGAGCGTTTCGCATGTCTTGCATCCAGGAGGCCATCTCTGCTTCTCGGCTGGGGACTGGCGTGGTTGCAAGGGTGACGAGAGGTGGTGGTGTCGCTGTGCTGGCTCACAAAGGGAAGCCTTGTGTCAGGCAACAAGCCTGAGCGTGGGCTTGGGCCGGCCCCCCGGCAGGCTCAGGGCTGCTGTGGTTAGGGCTGATGAGGCCCTGGGCGCGGCACTTGTCTGTGCCAGGCCTCAGTTTCTCCACTGGAGCACACTGCTGCACACGTTGGCTCCCAGGGCTGCTGGCAGGAGTATCTGAGGCTGTGCCCAGCCAGGGTGGTCTGTGGATGGGAGAACCCCTCCCTGGCCTTCTCACAACTGAGTCATTTTGTGGGTGTCCCTACAAGTCGGGGTCCGTGGAGGGTGGCAGCTGGGAGGCGTCCTCAGTGACGAAGCCACTCCTGACATGAAACTCCTCGCTTTACGGAGGAGGAGCCTAAAACCTTGTGAGGGAAGGGGTAGGGGTGCTGGGCTCCGGGAGCTTCCGGCTCAGTGGCATTATGGGGGTGGTCAGACAGGGTGAGCTGGCCCTCCGAGCGGCCAGGTCACAGCGTGCTCAGTGTCTGCGGGCATCTTCCCTGCGGTCAGCCCTCGTGGCCTGGCCTGGTCGCGCCCACCTCTGTCCCATCGTGAACACCACCCAGGCAGAACTTTAGTGCTCCCCCCGACCCCGCCCTGTCTCTCAGCCTCAGTTGTGGCCCAGCATGGGGAGGATCTTCTGTGCCTGAGACTGAGGGCACACGGGGAGGTCCCGGGCGTCTGGTTGGACCCACAGTGGGATCCCGCTCCCCACCCACACTGTTGCTGGAAGCTTCTTGAGGGAAGCCGGAGGCCTCCAGCCTCTCTGGCTCCTGACTTGAGGCAGCAGCACAGAGCCTATAGCTCAGGCCACAGAATGCGGCCCGGGCGTGCCGGCCTGTTTGTGGGCTGGGATGGGCCCCGAGAGGTGTGGGCTTGGTGATGACAATGACGGGCGTGACTGCAGCTTCTGCCCAGGTGGCTGCCCTTGGAGCTTGCCAGGCTCACGGGGTGTGTGCTCCCTTCCCCCTCCTCCTCCACTGGCTGCACCAGGGCTCGGTGTTCGGGACACCTCTCACCCCAGCTTGGAGGAAAGGCCCTGGAGTGCTGGTCAGCCAGTCCTGGCTTGATCATCCTGTGCTCTGTGGTATTGGCTGGCTGGCATGGTCTGTTCCCCCAGGCTCGGTTTCTTGTGTGTGCAGAGTCACTGAAGTAACGCACGTCTCGTCCCAGCAGCACTGAGTCCATGCCTGGCCAGTGCTCAACAAACAGCAGGTGCTGTTCCGTTCATGGCCAAGGCTTCTGGACGGTGAGCCTCTTCCTAACAGTAGCTTTTCTGTATATCAGTGTGTGTGTGCTCACACACATGTGCACAAGCAGCTCCGTGTGTATGTGCACATGTGTGCAAGCAGCCCTGTGTGTGTGTGTGTGTGTGTACATGCGTGTACAAGCAGCTAGTAAGGAAATTGCCTCTTGGGATCCAAAATCTCACATCTATGTTAGCTTTTGTCCTCTTGAGTCTACCACGCAGATGTTTAGATTGTTTTTTGAATGTGGAAGAAAGTTATTACAAATATTTTGTAGCTTTAGGCTCCATTTTCCAAACAAGTTGTAGAAGCGTCTTTTTTTTTTTTTTTTTTTTTAGAAGCAGAAGGATGTAACTAAATAACGTGAGTGGTCATTGGAAGCCAGGATAGTAATTTGTTTAGGAAACCCAACCTAAACGTGATCAGATGGCTTGCTTTTTGTTTTATTTATTTGAAAGTCAGAGTTAGAGAGACAGAGACAGGGTGAGGTCTTCCATTCACTGGTTCACTCCCCAGATAGCCGCAATGGCCAGAGCTGAGTTGGACCAGAGCCAGGAGCTTCATCTGGGTCTCCCACATGGGTGGCAGGGGCCCAGACACTTGGGTCATCTTCTGCTGCTTTCCCAGGTGCATTCGCAGGGAGCTGGATTGGAAGTGGAGCAGCCGGGAAATGAACCAGTGCCCATATGGGATGCCGGCATCGCAGTCTGTGGCTTTGTCTGCTATGCCACAACGCCAGCCCCTTTTTATTACTTCCCACTTAATTTTGTATTTGGTAGGATGACTGCTTTTGCCTTTGTGACTTGTTATCAAGTCTCACACCAGCTGATGGTTTCCTTTCATTCTGTTGCGAGCTTAGACATTCTAGCACTTTCTGCGTTTTAGAAAGCAGCTAACACAGCATTCTTTCCCAAATCCTTCTCCCTCTCTCAGCAAAGTCTTTGTGTTGAGATAGAGAAGCTCTTACCCAGACAGTGGCACACAAGAACATTTGTTAGGCACTCTCAGTATTGCTTTTGTCACATGCCAAACTCGTGGAGCACACAGAGAAACACCTGTGTGCGTTCCCATGGCTGGGTAAAGTGTCACTCCAGGGCCAAGTGCACCAGCTTGTGTGACTTCCTGGAGGGAGGGAGACAGGAGCTGGTGTGCAGGACCATGCAACTGACATTCCTTGTTGGGCTCTTGTTTTTTAAAGGAACATGGCAACCTGGGCGGCTTGTCCTGGAAGAAGACGTTAGCTGATGTGAGGCCTGAGAAAGCGGTAAGTCCCAGTGGGGGATCTCTGTCACACCACCAAGGAGCCCTTGGGGGACTGGTTTGGGGCTGGGGAATGTGTGGGAGCACTTGGACTCTTTCTCCAAGCCCAAGTGTGTGGAATACCATTTAAAGAAACAGTGACCTGCGTTTCCCTGCCCGGTCCTCTCTGCCTGCTGATGACCTCCGAGGTTGCCTTCCCACGCCGTCAGAGGAGACAGGGCGTGACCCCGAGACTCATCTGGGGAGAACAAAGACCCATGCAGTCGGGTGCCGTTTGGGTGGGTGGGAACTCTGCACCCTCTTGCCCAAGACGAGGCCATTGGCTCCTCTCAGAGGATGCGACAGGTGCCTTGGCTGTGCAGGTCTGTGCAGATAGAACCTGGGCAGGTGCAGGGAGCGACTTCAGAGCGCCCTAGACTGATTTGGTCCAAGGTTTAAAATGTGGTGGCAGTGTCTTCCCCTGCTTGGGCTCCGTTCTGAAGAGCACAAATCTGTCTAGATCTTTCTGTAGCCGAGAGGTCCCTGAAGGCCTGGTTCCTCAAAGGCTCAGTGGAGGCAGCAGACCGTGACAGCCCCATCTCTGCACAGTCCCCCTCGCAGATGATTGGCAGAGCCCTCCCAGGGCTCGCCTGGCTCCCCTGGCTCCCCTCTCCACGTCCCCTGCAGTGTACCAGGGAAGCCCTCTTCCGACTGGCCTGACCGAACCTCTCCCGTCGGCCTTCGAGGCCTTCCCCTTGCAGTCCAGCCTCGCAATCTGCCTCTCCTGGCTGCCCTGGCTGCAGTCCTACAGTGCTGCAACAGCTCACCATGCCTGGGACCCACTTGCTGCTCCCTCGGAGAGCTTCCCCGACTTGCCCCAGCCAAGTCAATGCCTTGAGCCCCCCCTGCAGTCCTGAAGAGCCCTGTTTGGCCATCAGGTGCGTCACAGGCTGAGCTGGGGTTTGCCTCCTTGCCTGGGAGCCTTGAGGGTGAGCACCTACGCACCAGCCTTCCAGACTGGGTTGGGCCAGCCCCACGGTCCCAGCTTCACTGCACACAGCCAGCCACTGTCTGTTGACTCCAGGAGTCCCAACTCCAGGGTTGGGTGAGGGCTTCCGTCCTCGGAGTTCCACGGCAGACAGTGTCTCGTGAGAGCCTTGTACCCTAGGAGGGCTACTCATCCTCGCCTATTTCACAGACATCGAGACTGGAATCTAAGCAGTCGGATAACCCGCCCAAGGCTGTCGGCTAATCGGGACCAGGGCTCTTGTCTTCGGTGTCCCAGGCTCGTCTGGTTTCTCTAATGCCAAACTTTATAATTAGAGCAGCTATTTAAAGCAAGCCTCTCATTACCAAATAGGGAAACTGAGGCCTAGCCCGAAGCCACTTTCTCAAGGAGGTAGAACTAACTGGCGTCAAATGGAGAACTGGAGCACAGGGCCTGGACTGGATACCGGTGTCACATTCTTTCCACTCCCTGCGCCTCCCTTCTGTACACGGCACTCAGTGAACACTTGGAGATCATCCGTTGGCATTGGTGGGAGGGAAGAACCTGCGGGGTGCTCAGAGCTACGGAACACAGAGCCAAACACACCTGTTTCCCACTTCCCCAGTGGTGCGCGGTGCATGGCTTTGAAAGGGCTTGGGTGGGTGGGTGAGGGAAGAGCACCAGGGCCCTATCCAAGAGGCTGGGGCTTGGAGGCAGCCAGCAGACGCGTCTGGGCACTGGGAGGCTGGCTTGCTGGGCACAGAGGACCCAAGCGTTGGGAGTCCTGAGCAGCAGGACGAGAAGGGGCTGGGTGTGCCCAGCAAAGCTGTTCCATCAGCTCCCATTCTTAGTGTGTGGGGACGGAGCCAGCCAGTCCCTGGCTGCAGGGGCGGTCCTTCCCTTCCCACGGAAGCAGAGGCCGCAGAGTGCGTCTAGAGAGGAGGGCCGGGCAGCGAACAGCGAATCCTGGCAGGTCAGGGAATGTGTGTGAGCCGGAGAGGCGGGCATGCTGGCTGGCTCACTCCCCTTGTGCACGAATGAATTTTTCTTTTGCTTCTGACTGACCGCATGTCCAGTTGACTTCTGCCTTCTTTGAGCCTTGGGTTTCTCCTGGCTCGTTCATTCAGTCGCGGCAAGACCCACATGCTTCGATGCTCACGTCACCTTCACCTTTTCTGGTAACTTCATGCGCATGGACTGGGCGACCGGGACTGACCGCCAGCTCCATCCCCATTGGCAGCTGGGAACATACAATTTGCCTGAATTACAGAGAACGTGATGCTTGCCAAATAGGTACCTGGGGTTGTTTTCTAAAACATTAGCAGATGACACACTTGTCTAGGGCAGGGAAAGCATGCCGCGTTATGTCATTAGTGTTTGCACTGTCTGTTTACACTGCCCTTGACATTCTGTAGAGAGCGTTCCATCTTGCTGACCTGATAGGTGGATTTGCTCCCATTTCACAGATGAGAACTGTGCCATGGTCAGGGTATAACCTGCCCAAGGTGGTGCAGCTGCCTGAGGGCCGAGTTGGGACACAGCCCAGGCATCCCATTTATAAATTCCACCATCTCTCTCTCTACCAAAGTCCAGCCGTAAGCAAATCCCTGGAGGGCCTGGCTATATGGGGAGCCTAATAAATACTTGTTGAATGAGTGAACTTTGGCTTGTGTGTGTGTATGGGGGGGGGGCGGCTCTCTTTACCATAAATGGACCGTTTTTGGCAACAGCAAGTACACTTTGCTGTGAGGTAGTTGGGTTTCTTGCTGTGATAAGGAACCGGTGAAGTGTCGTCTCACCCACCTCACCTCCGGGAACTGGGTCATGCGTACTGAATAATTAATTCCTTGAATTTTTTACTTCGAGCTTCCTCCTCCTGACGTGGAGATGATTTGTTAAACGTTGATCTTTGAAAGGTCCTTGGCAGGGAAAGAGCCTATGGTGTGTGGTCACAAACCTTTAGATGACCCGTCTAATTGCGCACAAATAACATTCTTGGTTTAAACAGGTCAGGTTCCCAATGAGTTAATTTGTTGTTTTGCCCCTGCCTCCCTCCCCACCAGCCTTCTCTAGACTGAGGAATAGGTGTGGGGTTTCTTAGCTATGGAGAGTTCTGTAGGGACTGGGACACCCATCTCTCCCTGACCACTGACATCTAAACTCCCCAGGGTTTTGGGCCAACGGCTAGGGACACCACGAGGTTGAGGAAGCATTTATCAGGACATCTGCTGACCTGTTCTTGCCCTAGAGGACACTTGGGTCATGTTTCTCTGAGTCTGGGCTCATTAGGCTCTTGAGGTCAGTAGAGAAGAGTGGAAAACAGAGTGCATTGAGCCCCACAGACCCCCAATCTAGGGTTGGCTGTGCACAGCTTGGCTGTATGGCCTTGGGCAAGTAGTAGAACTTCACCTGCTGTCAGTTTTCACTGGAAGGAAACCATGGGAGATCTGGAGGGCTTCTCTTTCTTGGGGCCTCCTAGACTTGGGGGGGGGGTCCTCAGGCCCCTTCTCAGTCTGCCCTTGTGATAGCGCCGGCAGCACCTCCCAGCCGCCATCTCCTTACATGGCCCGAGCTTGCTTCTGTAAGCACTTTCCCCCTGACCTTTGTAGCTTTGCCACCTCTCCCCCGCCCCACCCTGAGATAGGCCACAGTGCAGATAAGAACTGCCTGCCCGCCAAGCAGCATGGGAAGAAAGCCGAATGTTTTGAAAGTATTTTGGAGATCTAAGGAGTGGAAGTTGGTAGGTAAAGAGGGGAGTGAGGTTGGGGGTGGTTGGGGTACCCAAGTTCTTGGTGTCCTCAGGGCCCTGGACTCAGTTGAACTGTCTGAGCAGCCGGTCGAGGATATGGCCTTAAGCATGTGCTTAAGCAAGTTTGGCCTGGCTTTGTGGCCATGGCTGGACACACACTCCGAAGCAGTGAAGGCTGTAGCCTTGGTGGAAGCCTGCTCAGGCAGAGCCCGAGAGCTGTCCCACGAATGGGGAGGGTTAAGGAAGGTTAAGGATTTGTCTCTGAGTATTAATGATGGAGAGAACTTACAGATCATCTAATGCAGCTCTCCCATTTCTGAGTGAAGAAACTGAGGCCCAGAGACTGAAACCGGTGGAGCAAGCTCGCGGCATATGGCATTAGGGCACCCTGAGTGGGATCTTAACCACTAGGCTAAGTGCCTGCCTCCAGAATTGTTTAAAAACATGTGCCCTTTGGAGGGAAGCCGTCTCCTGATTCCCAGTGGGGTTCTTTCCCGGCATCATGTTGTCTCCTCCCTTCTCTCTTTGACCCTGAACTTGAGCGTCTTAGGTGTTGGCAGGCCTCCACCACTCCCACCTCATTGTCTATCAAGGCCCTAATAAAACTTGGGTGCAACAAAAGGCTGTGGCCTCTTCTCCTGTGCAGCCTGTTGGACTTGCACTTATCAGTGCTGAGTCAGCGTTATTCTGTTTTATGGTGTGCCCTGGGGTAAAAGATTAATTCAAGATAGGAAGTAAAGGCCTCCACAGCAGGGGCCTCTTGTGGGTTTGCTATTCAGAAAGAAATCCCATGGGCTTTGTTGCTAAGCAGGCCTCGTTTTGAGGGCACCAACCGGGTGCAGCCTGTGCAGTCCCTTGCTTGGGGTGGGGCTCCTGGGTTAGAGGC
Source organism: Oryctolagus cuniculus (assembly GCF_051225735.1). Lineage (NCBI taxonomy): Eukaryota > Metazoa > Chordata > Mammalia > Lagomorpha > Leporidae > Oryctolagus > Oryctolagus cuniculus. Next base: position 54,107,261 of record NC_142867.1, on the reverse strand, counting down.
TCGCGATGCCATCAGTATGTCGTCGGCCTGTGACCTAGAAGGGAAGCCACTATAGGACCCCATTTAGCTTAATACTTCCTGCCAAGTTCAAAGAATGCATTTTGAACTTTTGCCATTGGGTAGGCATTGGGTTTACAGATATTACAATGTTTGTCCCTCTGAGAGGAGGGCGTGGCTATTGGTTGTATCGAGGACAAAACTGAGGCAGACCCAGGTTAGTTAAGGTACCTGTATCTTACAAGGTCCAGGGCTCCAACACAAATCGTCTGATGCCAGAATCCTTCCGGGTTCTGTATTTCACACAGCCTCTCTGCCTGGAGGAGGAGGGCTGGCCCGAAACACTCCAGGCCTTGTTTGAGGCACCAGGCACTTGCTCCAGTACATCCAGGTGCTGGGCCTGGGCTTGGGCCGTGATGGGGAGAGAGACCTCATCCTGCTGTTACTGCTAGGAGCTCGGGGGCTGGCCCGGCAGCAGGACGGATGCATGCACGGGTAGTTTGAGCCATTTGTGCGTTGTCATAGAGACCCACCAAGTGCTCTGGAAGCCTGCGGGCTGCACACGGGAAGACTGGTCTAGGGAGGTGCTGGGGGACATGGGACATGGGACATGGGACATGAGGCAGAGGGTCCTCCGTGAAAGGAGGAACGGTGTATACGGGTTCTTCTGAGCCGAGGGTGCCAGGAGCGGAAGATTCAGCTGAGAGATGAGCTGGGGCTCCAGGAAGGGGCTTGAACCAGGCTGCTAAGGGCTTTGTAAAATCCTTACTATGGTGCACGGTAGTGGAGACCAGTGAAGGTTGTCTGGATATGAACTCTCTGGGCGTCTGAAGTTCCTTCCTCTAGGGAGAGAGGCGCTGGCGGGAGGGGCGTGTTTTCAGACAGCTTTGTGTCCGCTCTCCATGTTTTGTGTCTCACGCACCAGTGGAGATGCTTCTCGATGGGGCAGAGAATGGGGTGGGATGGGCCGCGCCACAGTTCATATTTAAGATGTCTCAGATTCCTCCCGCCAAATAAGCCCATGGCAAACACCCTTGTGAGTTCATGTGCAAACTATCTCTCCAGGGGCTGCTTTGCATTCCAGACAGGGCCACACTATAATTCTGCAGGAGCTGGGGCTGTGGGGTGAGAAAGCTAATGAAAAATAAAAGCCAATTAAAGCACATAGCTGTTTTTAAGGATGCTATATGTAAGGTAAAAATAGATTATTTGCCGGGTAGATGAGCCAGAATTTTTTGAATTTATTTATTTATTTGGAAGAGAGATACAGAGATCTCACATTCGCTGGTTCACTCCCCAGATACCTGGGCCAAGCCAAAGCTAGGAGCCAGGGACTCACTCTGGGTCTTCCAGGGAGGTGGCAGAGACTCGACATGGGCCTCGCTTCCTGCCTCCCCGGGTGTGCATTAGCAGAAGCTGGAAGGAGTGGAGCTGGGACTTGAACCCAGGCCCTCCAGTATGGCATTAGGGCACCCTGAGTGGGGTCTTAACCACTAGGCCAAGTGCCTGCCTCCAGAATTGTTTAAAAACATGTGCTCTTTGGAGGAATGGTGGAAAGAGCCTTCCAGATACTTCTCCTGGTCGTAGTGTGCCCTCTTCAATGACCAGCTCGCTGAGAAGCAGGTTGTGGAAACCAAGTTCTGACCCTGAACTGTCCTCTGTGGGAGGAAAGAGTGGACTATAAACAAGAGGGCGTTTGAGCCAAAGGCTCCTTGGTCCCGTGCCAACAATCCACATTTATAGCCCCGGAGTTTCATATCTTTATAAGGAAAGAGAAAATCTTTTGTGGACAGTTGCTGCTTATGTTAGTGAACTTGTTTTGCAGAGTATAAGCTCAAATACCCAGAGCAGAGTCTAGCATCTTTATTCAGCCAACACACATTTATTATGCTGGGACAGGGGGAGGCCGCCTCCCTACCACCATGAGAAACTCATGGGCTTCATCACGCCTTCTGTGGGCGGCTCTCTGGGGCTCATGGGTATTGGAGTTTGGGTCCAATCAGGGACATCTGACCCACGGAATAAGGCAGCCATGTGCCAAGACTTGAGTCCTCCTCCTAGCATCTCAGAGCTCACGGGAACACTCTCCCTGGACGGTCAGCATCCTGAGACCCCCACCCCCTCTCACACAGCCTGTGCTCTGCTCAGCTGCCAGCCTCATCATCCTTACCCGATAGACACAGGTTCCAGAACTTTCTGGGCCCAGTGCTCTAGGTGTGCCCAGTTCTGAGGATGAAATACAACCTGGCAAGCCAAGAATCTCCTCAGGAGCTGGTTCGGCTGCAGAGTGTATTGCAGACACTAGTTCAGTCCTGTGTTATCAAAGAGGCCCTTCCGTCCCTACTGTCTGGAACCTTAACTGACTTAGAGATCACGGGGGCAGGTGGCTCCCAGGAGAATTCGATTCCTCTGCACTGTCGGGAGTGTGCAGAAGCTGCCTTTCTCTCTCACTTCTGCTTAGACGGCTGGAATGCCTCCCGATGGTGGCATGTTTTCCACGGGCAGACAGCTCCCCTCGGGGCACAGCCTGCTAACAGGAAGAACTGCTGTCTTGCCCATCAGTTTCTAGTCCGCCAGTTTTCCTAAGGTTGTATCCGAGAGCCACCAAGGTGTGTTCATGTAGTGCATAGAGCTGTCGGTATCTGTTGAATGAATATTTGAGCCAGCGAGTGGCCAACAAGTCAGTCCTCCTTCGTTCCAGCAGAAGCCTAAAGGAGGCGAGCAGATTGCAGATTGAGCTGCCTACAGGCTACCCAGGGTGTGCATGGCCTCTGGAAGGGGCCCCTTCAGTTCTTGGTGTAAAGGGAGTTGCCTGATGAAGGTAACTCCTAGGCTGGGGCCTGCAGGGAGGGCCAGCTGCCCTGCGATCCACATCACCCCTAGACCAAGAGGCCAGCAGCAACAACAAATGCTGGTTCTGGCGAAAGCAGGGGCTAGTCCATTCTGCTGGCTCCCTCCACCTGGCCAGCCCACACCTACTTGACTTGGTGTCCCATGCGTGGACCCGTCTCCCCAGGCCTCCTGATGGGTGTCCTGGCTTTGTCGTGCGGCTTCTCTGTGGCATAGGAGAGTTTATGTTTAAGTCATAGATCCTGGCTTCCCAACTCTGTTGGCATGGTGGTAGGCTTTGAATAGCTTCTTAGTCTTTTCTGACTCAGGTGTGGCTCACCTGCCCATGCAGGTGTACACAGCTGCTCATAAAGCTGGATATGATTTACAGGCCCTTCTGGGAGGCTAGAATGAGGGGCACCAACAGGTCTGCTGGCTGCGTGGACAGCTTGTAAAAGGAATGGGCAGACTTCTCCCTTTCCCCAGCCTGGACACATTCCCACGTAGAGGCCAGTCAGCCACTGTAATCCAGGATGGTGTAATTTATGTTGTTAGTAACATTACTGACCATATAGACAACAGAGCCTAGGCAGTTGTCTTTAGGGAAATTCATCTTGAAAGTAAAGGTTTTCAGACCGGCACCGTGGCTCACTTGGCTAATTCTCCACTTGCGGCACCAGCATCCCATATGGGCACCGGGTTCTAGTCCCGGTTGCTCCTCTTCCAGTCCAGCTCTCTGCTGTGGCCCAGGAGGGCAGTGGAGGATGGCCCAAGTGCTTGGGCCCTGCACCTGCATGGGAGACTAGGAGGAAGCACCTGGCTCCTGGCTTCGGATCGGCACAGTGCACCGGCCATAGCAGCCATCTTGGGGGGGGGGGCGTGAACCAACGGAAGGAAGACCTTTCTCTCTGTTTCTCCCTATCACTGTCTGTAACTCTACCTGTCAAATAAATCAAAATATTTAAAAAAAAAAAGAAAGTAAAGGTTTGCAATTCAAATTTTAAAATGTATGAATGGAAGCAGTTCCATCCATGCTAATAGATTCTCGCTGGTCAACACTCATTCATTCGATAAACCTGTATTAAGTGCCTGCTGGGAGCAAGTCCCACACTTAAATATTGATTGAGTCTCGACTGAGTACCCAGAAGTGAAGTGACTACTCTGGGAAATAGAAAAGAAGCAAAAGACATTGGCTTTTTCCTTGAGAAGCATATGCATTGGTGGTCCAGACCAGATAGGTGGGTTCAAGGCTATGTGAAATGCCCTGGCATGGTGTCTGCCCTGTGTGAGCCCTGTGTTATAATTGCTCAGAAGATGGAGAGGGACATCCCATTCACCTGGCGGTCACAGGAACAAGCAAGCCTGGGCGCAGCGTGGAAACAGAATGGATGGACTTGAACGTGGTTAGTGGCCCCCCAGTCCAGTGGTCAGCAGAATTCCCTGGGGCATGGGAGACATTTCTCCTCTTGGGCCTCAGGCTGTACAGAGTGGGCCCAGGACGTGGAATTTTGGGGCACTTCCTGGTGAATCTGCCACACGGCCAGGTTTAGCAGCCTCCGACACAGCCTCCTGGAGCTGGAAGAGTGCACGGGGCGGGGCGGGGTGGGGGGGCGGATAAGGGGTGGGGAGGCTTTTGTTCCTGAACATTCCAGCTCCTCCTAAGATTCAACCCCACCTTCTCTATGACAGCTTTCTGGCTCTCAGGCACTGCATCTCCCAGCTCTCGCCCACGTGTCTTGGAACCTAGTCTGCTGCAGCCCCCGATTGCCAGTAACTGCTTGTTTGAGCCTGATTCCTGGATAGATGGAGAAGCTCCTATGGGGCACCGCTCATAGTAGGTCTTCAGTCAGCACAGTGGGACACTGACTTTGCTTCAGAGGAGGGGTGAGGGAAGGCAGGCAGAGAGACCCAGCGTGAGCCTAGGAGAGGCTGTCCCATGGAGGGAGCCGCCCAGCAGGCCTAAATGCCTTTGAGAACTGAGCCCAGGGAGGCCCCAGGGGGCTGCTGGGGTGTGTGTGAGGGTAGTCTGAACTTGCGCAAGAGGCCTAGGGAGCCTTAAGGCTTTAGGAGCCATCTCAATCCAACCAGCGCATAGTCTGAGTTTTGTGGGCCACTCTGTACTCAGCTTTGTGGACAAGCAGTGTTGTTGAACATCTAGTTTAGCCAGAGGCACCGGTGCCAGGTGCTAGGATGGGCAGCCTGTGGCCTCAGAGGGCTCCTGGGTTGCAGAAACAGGTGGGCCTGCAATCAGATGGATTGCAAGGATATGTGGGAAGCCATCCTGCCAATCTCCATGGGGCATAGTGTGGGAAAATGGCCAAGGGAGGCCGAAGTAAGGCTTCAAAGAACACTGTGGCTAAGAATACTACCTCACCAGGCAGCGTTGGGTCAGGACTGTTATTATCCCCATTTGATGGATGAGCAAACTGAGGTTCAAAGAGGTTAGATAACTCGCCCCTGCTCATACACCTGAGTGAGTGCTGGATCAGGCCCTGTAACCAGTCTACCTGGCTCTGGCGTCCAAATTGGGACCCGTGACACCGTGCGGCCTTGGATGTTTCAGCTCTGAGGACTAGCAGGTGTTCACCAAGTGACGAGGGTGTGGACCGGCATCCCAGAGTCCCGGCCCAGCAGGAGTAGAGGCGCCGAGGTGGAGGTGTGGAGCGGTGTGGTGTCTACCAGGGACCTGCGGGTGGTTCTGTAAGTCCTGAGCACGAAGGGCCAGGAATGCGTTGAGAGGAGAGGTTGCAGGGGTGGGCGAGGACTGGGTGGTGCTTTTGTTCTTCCAAGATGTTTAGAAAGAGCCCTGCAGATTGTCATGCAGCTGTGGAAGGGTTTTGAGCAGGGGCAGACCCCGACCCAGTGAAGGTGTCCCTGGGCGGGGGGATGGGAGGAAGATGAGTCTGGAGGTGGGAAGACATCGATGAGGGGCTCTGGAGAGTTCCAGGTGAGAGTGGATGGAGACCTGAGCCTCCAAGGCAGGAAGGGAGGCCCAAGACAAGGCTTGGGAAGAGGCAGGACCTGGTGTCCGGCCAGCTCTGCAGGATGAGAAGGCCAATGCCAAGGATTTGGCTGGGGAGTCTGGTGCGGATGGCGCCAGCCACAGAGTTTGGGCCTCCCGGAGGGGGAACAGGTGGGGTGCAGGCAAGCAAACCACATGGGAGGCCTCGTGAGAGAGCAGGGGCAAGTCTGATGGGCAGTTGACACATGGGCCTGGAATGCAGCAGTGAGATGCGTCGGAGGTTCTGCCCGGTGAGTCATCCCGACACAGACACGGGTTGACCTGTGGGAGGGCAGGGGTCCTGGAGAGCAAGGTGAGAGTGGAGCCCAGAACCTTCCCTGCAGGGGCAGGTAGATGGGGAGCGGACTGCAGAGGGCTGGAAACTGGGAGAGACCCCAGGCAAGCTGCGGCCGATAAGTGGTGATTGAATTTAGCAAGGAGGGCTGTTGGGTGAGATGCCTGGGGTTGGGGAGGGGGCAGGAGAAACCAGATGGCACTGAACTGTAGGGCGGTGGGAGGTGAGGAAGCGGACGCTGCCAAGCCCGGCTGTTCTGAGAGCCTTGGCTGCAAAGGGAAGAAGGGAGAGTTTGCTGAATCCATTTGCTGTCTCCAGTAAAAGCAAATAGAGATCTAATTATGGTTGTGTTCACGCAGGTTTGGGGGAATATCTTCCTTTTGATAAATTCGCGAATCAGAAAACAACAATAAAGTTTTGCCGAGCAATAAATCCTTTGGGGAGGGGAGGTGCTGAAAAAGGGTGAACAAATGGTGCAGTTCTTGACCACGGGGAGACGTTTGGGACACAGGCTCCAGGAGACACAGCTGGGGGTGGGGGAGGCAGCTCCGCGGTGGTCCTGGGCCCTGGGCTGGGCTGTCCTCATAGGCAGGCATCGGGAGAAATCCTATCCCTGGTCACTGTGCCACGGTGTCTAGGCCACTTTCCCAGCATCCCCTCTCTCCTTGGTTACTGGAACTCCAGTCCTGGAAGTCCAATCCCAGCGAGTCAGGAGGGACAGTACCATGCAGGTAGGGGAGTGGCTTTAAGGCGGCCCTGGGCACAACCTCTAGCTGTCCCACCTCTGCACACTACTGGTTAAGGAGCAAGGGAGCCACCCTCAGCCTCCACGTGAGAAGTGAGAAGGCACTAGTTTCCGCCTTGCCAGAGGTGGCGGCGTCACGGGTGTGTGGCGTGCCGGTTATGGACGCCATTGCGCATGTCCGGGAACCAGCGCTGTTAGAGGCAGCCCCGCTCCATTCCCACAGGAACTTCGTGCTGTCTGTGACTTGTTCCAGGGAGCGCTTAGTGATTCAGAGGGCTCTGTTCTTCCCACCACCGCACGTGGGCCCCCTCCCAGGGCCGCCGGAGCCAAGCGCCCGGGGTGTTACTGTCCTCATTTGATGTTGCCAAGGGAATGAGCTGGCTGCTCTGTCACAGCCTCCTCTACCTCTCCCAGACGGGGAAAAGGTGTGCATGTGGGGCTGCCCAGGCCTGAGCAGAGGGCTAGGCAGTCTTAGTTGAAGCAGCTGTTCTGGGCCATTGAGGCCCTAATGGAAGGTAAGGGAAATGAGAGAACTGGTGTTGGAAATTTGCCTATGGCTGAAGAGGTAGTAAGAGGGGTTCATACCCCCGTGACAGCATCCTCACTGTGGGGAGGGGGCATGTCTCCTGACACAGGCCAAGTGGGGCTCGCCCACCACTGATACCACCTGCTCTAGTTAAGGCCATGGTGGTTCCTGCCTCACGGACAACCCTTGACTCCCAGTGCCGGCACATACTGTAAGGGCATCTGGCTGCTTCCTGCTGTGGCTCCGCCATCCCCAGCGTGTGGTCCCCAAGGCTGCTGTGACCTGGCAGAAGTGGACAGAGCGAGGAGGGTTGCTACAGGTCTCCAGGGTCAGCCCACCCAGTGGTGAAGGCTGCTCCTAATCACACACTTGGTCACCTGGGCTCACTCGGCCAGAAGTAAGGAGCAGCCAGGCTGTGGGTCAGCCAGCCTCTGTCATGCCCACCGAGCCTTAGAAGTAACGGCCAGCTGCATTTGTCCCGGCACGTAAGCTGCTCTCCTCAGTTGGTATTGCATTAAGATCCCCTTACAGATCCTGGCATTTCGGGGTTTGATGAAGGAAGGTTGAGGGGGCAGTGTGTGGAGACTCTGTGCGAGTGTGCCCGTGAGCTCTGGAGAAGGGGCCCAGGATCACAGGGTCGCCACTTTGGACCTCACGACCTCGGGCATGTGGCTGACTTCTCTAACTCTTTGGAAAATGAAGATATTACTCATATCGTTAATATGATTACGATGAACATTTATCGTATGGGACAACATGTGGTTTTGTCACGACAATGAACTACTTTAATACCCGGCAAGCTCCGAGCACATCGCCTGAGATCCCAGAGGCATTCATTAAAGTCAGCGGCTGTTCAGGTCCCAGGATGGGACCTGGATGTTTCCCCTTGAGCACCTACCACGCAGGAGAGGCCTCATGCTGGGAACTGGGAGTAGGCAGGGTATGAGTTAATCTCAACACAGAAGAACTTAGGCTAAGTGAGGTGGGTAGAGGGAACTGGCCGAGCATTGTGGGAGGGGTGCAGCCCGTTGGGGCGGGGAGCTGGGAAGGAGGTGAGAAGCGTCCAGAGGAGAGGAGGCCGAGGGAGGACCAGGAGTCGGCAGGTGACGATTTGCTGGCAGTCAGCTGCCCTGTCTGAGAACAGTAAGTGTGGCACAAGTCATCAGACATTGTTTCTCTAAGTAGGGGAAGCCTCTCCGCGTGACCCTGGGATTCTCCTAATGCTTCTTCTTCTTTTTTTTTTTTTTTTTTTTTTTTTTTGACAGGCAGAGTGGACAGTGAGAGAGAGAGAGACAGAGAGAAAGGTCTTCCTTTGCCGTTGGTTCACCCTCCAATGGCCGCTGCGGCCGGCGCACCGCGCTGATCCGATGGCAGGAGCCAGGAGCCAGGTGCTTTTCCTGGTCTCCCATGGGGTGCAGGGCCCAAGCACCTGGGCCATCCTCCACTGCACTCCCTGGCCACAGCAGAGAGCTGGCCTGGAAGAGGGGCAACCGGGACAGAATCCGGCGCCCCAACCGGGACTAGAACCCGGTGTGCCAGCGCCGCAAGGCAGAGGATTAGCCTAGTGAGCCGCGGCGCCGGCCTCTCCTTGTGCTTCTAAAGGATTCCTAGAGTCCTGGAGGCTGCTTTCAGTCAACAAAAAGTATGCCCAGCCCTGACTTTGAGGGACATGGTCTTGTCCAGTCACAGCCAGTATTTGCCTCCCTCTGACCTGGGCCTGTCCTCGGAGACTTCAGGGAGTCTGCTCCGCCCGGGAAGAAAGATCCCTGCTGTCGTGGCGGTGCTGTACAGGAGCCCGCAGCACACAGGTTCCTCCCGCACAGGCTGACGGGAGGAAGGTCCTGGGAGCTGAGACCCAGGAGCCAGGGCCCCCCCCTCCCCCCTGCTGTTAGAGCAGACTTCGCAGGTGCTTGGTCAGGGTGCTGGGAGCCTGGGGAAGCCTCGGGAACCTGTCGGCCTGAGCTTCTGTAGGCTTTCCGGGGCAGATGAGATTTGGGAGGAAGAATGAGAGAGAGGCCAGGAAGACCTAAAAAATGACTTCACTTTACAAAACAACAAACTGCAGGTTCTTTCACTGCCTGTAATGAGTCATTTTCTTACTACATTTGAACTCAGAAGGATTTTAGGAAATTAACCCCATTGTTAATTAGGCCACATATTTGGGACTCTGGTCTTGGGCGGCTCCCACTGTTATGTGGTGGTGGCGATTTTGTATGTGCTTTGTTATTTACCATTTTAACCATTCATTTTCTTTTAAAAATTTAAGATGCAGAAGGACAGAGAGATTGAGAGAATTCTCAACCACTAGTTCACTCCCCAAATGCCCGCAACGAGCCAGGGCTGGGCTGGGCCAAAGTCAAGAGCTGGGGACTCAGTGCAGGCTTCCCACGTGGGTGGCAAGGACCCAGCCTGTTCGTCTGTTTTTCAGAATAGTTTTAAATTTACAAAACCAAAATTGTGAAGAGGTGCAAAGAATTCCCATCTACCCTACACTCAGCTCCCCATTGTTAACATATTATTATATTTATTTTTTATTTTTTATTGATTTTTATGTATTTTAAAGGCAGAATTATAGAGAGCAGGAGAGAGAGACAGAAAAAAATATCTTCCATCCACTGGTTCACTCCCCAAAAGGTCATAATGGCAGGGGGGCTGGGCTAGTCTAAAGCAAGGAGCCAGGAGCTTCTTCTAGGTCTCTCACATGGGTGCAGGGACCCAAGCACTTGGGCCACCCTGCACTGCTCTCCCAGGCACATTAGCAGGGAGTCGGGTGGGAAGTAGAGCATCTAACACAAACTGGCACCTGTATGGAATGCGAGCTCTGCAGATGGCAGCTTAACCTTCTATGCCACAGCACTGGCCCCACTGTACCATTTTTTTTTTAAGATTTATCTATTTGAAAGGCAGATTCACAGAGAGAGAGAAAGAGAGAAAGAGAGAGAGAAAATAGAAAGATCTTCCATCTGCTGGTTCACTCCCCAAATGGCCGCAATGGCTGGATCTGGGCCCATCCGAAGCCAGGAGCCAGGAGCTTCTCTGTGGTCTCCCATGTGGGTACAGGGGCCCAAGCACTTGGAACATCTTCTTCATTCCATGGCATGGTTCTTTGGAAGGGGTCCTGCCACACTACAGCTGGGGGTTTCGTGTTCTAGAGAGCAGAGCTGGAGAGGCCAACACAGCCCTGGGCTCTTGCCCCAGACAGGTTAGAATTTAAGCCAGTTCACTAAGTGCAGTGTGTGGGCTGCGTGCAAGGTGGCTTTTCTCTTTGCTGGAGAAAGACTCACTGCTAGCATTGAGGAGCCCAGTGGGGCCTTGGATGCAGAGTCCCTCTGAGTGCCGAGCACCTGTGAGACCTGAGGAGGACGATGCACAGTGCACCTCTCCTGTGCTGGGACTGACAAGGAAGAGACACCTGGACCTGCCTGGAATACATCCTTAGGAGGGATTATCAGGGCCATGCATAGCTCCAGTAGGTAATTTGGGAAATGCAGGACAGCACTGCCTTGTACTTCATTGTTTGGCTGCATCATTGCGCATCAAGCCATACCTGGTGATTGACACTCATAGATTCTTCAAGCCCCAAAGAGCTGCCAGGCTGTGCCAATCGAGCCTGCACATGGTGGCTTGCCCAGGCTGGGGGCTAACGGTGTGGACTGCCAAGCAGTAGGAACTGGGCTGTTTTAACAGCATCTCTGCATGGAACCTGTGAGATGGCAGGGAAGTCACCTACCCTGGGAAACCTCTGATTCTGTCTCGTGATGCTGGTTAGCTGAGATAGCAGCTGCAAAGGGGTGGGCACAGGGTACGCCTGGCCCCCAGGGAGCACTTGAGCAGTGACAGTATCAGTGTCCTCTGCAAGGTGATGGAGAGGCAGGCAGCTGCTGGAACCCAGGTCTCCCCCTGCACAGGCCAGACCTCCTCCCGCCTCAGAGGCTTTACTTCTCCTAGATTAAGGTCCTGGAAGAGAGGCTGAGTGGTATAGGAGGGCCTGCAGAGTGCTGGTGAGAAGTCCTCATGGAGAACTTTAAAAATACATGTACTAGTATACATACACATATATACATATGCATGTGTGAGGGTGTTTCCAAAAGTTCACAGAGAATGGAATTAGACTTAGTTTGTTGCAAAATATTTAAAATCTGTACTTTTAAAAATTATTCAATTTATTTATTTGAAAGAGTTACAGAGAGGCAGAGGCAGAGAGAGCAAGAAGTCTTCCATCCGCTGGTTCACTCCCCAGATGGTTGCAACAGCCAGAATTGGGCAGATCTGAAGCCAGGAGCCAAGCCTCCTCGGGGTCTCCCACAGTGGGTACAGGGGCCTAGGGATTTGGACAATCCTCCACTGCCTTCCTAGGCCCTAGCAGAGAGATGGATATGGGTTGCTGGCACGGCAGGCAGCAGCTTTACTCGCTATGCCACGGGATCGGTCCCTGTATACTTTTTTCATGAACTTTTGGAAGATTCTTTGTCTTGCCTAGATTTTCAAAATTTTTACAAACAACTGAAATTATCTTTTAATTTCATTTTCCATGAACCTTTTGAAGTACCCACATATAAATACATACATGCACACGCATACCTATATATGCATATAACATACATGTACATGTATATATATATGGGGGATCTTCAAAAACTTTATGAAAAATGCATATTATAAAACTATACATGGATTTCAAAATATATTTGCATACCAATAAACAAAATCTTTTTATTTTATTAATTTGAAAGACAAAGATTCCCCCGCTGTTGGTTCACTCCCCACGTGCCCACAACAGCCAGTGCTGGGCCAGGCCAAATCCAGGAACTGGGGACTCAACTCAGATCTCCAGTGTGGGTGGTGGGACCCAAGTTATTGAGCCTTCCCCTGCTGCCTCCCAAGGTGTGCATTAACAGGAGCTGGGACTCGAACCTAGGCACTTGCATATGGGATGTGGGTGTCCTAAGCAGCACTTTAACCACTCTACCCATACGTTTCTTTGAATTCCATTTTTCTATGAGCTCTCTGAAGTATCCTCATCCACACATACAAATATGTATATCCACATATTCACTCACAAATAAAAGAGCACTGGGCCCTCTGGGCCTCTTTCCTGGCACTGTGACAGCTCAGCACGCAGATGCCTCCTGGCACTGGGCAGTGAGACCCTGGGGGCAAGGGGCACGGGGGCACCCCGGGGTTGTGCTGGGCCTGGCCCTGTGAGCAGCTAGCTCCAAGAGGCAGTGGACGGCACAGAGGAGGAAGGAATGTGGGAGGCCCTTCAGGCCAGCCCAGCGGGGTCCTCTCACCACTGCAGAGCAGGAAGAGAGCTCTGGCCAGAAGAGTGAGAGCCAAATGAATGGGGCCTCTCTGTGGCGGAACATTGTAGAAGGCTGGGCCTGCCATGGACCTGGGGTCCCCTCCCGGCACTCCCATTCCAGAACAGCTGGGCTAGAGCGAGTGCAGGCTCCGCTGCAGCCCGGGGACCTTGTGAGGGCCTTTGCAGTGAGTCTCTGCATCCTTTCCCGTGAGTCTTTCCAGGGAGGGGTTTCTGACAGCACATGGAAGAGGACTCTGCGTTTGTGGGTGCAGCCTGCACAGAGAGGGCTTCAGCTTCCTGGGGGTGATCGCGAGGCCAAAACAGGACCATCAGAGACAGAATTTGGCGAGACAGAATTTCTCTCTCTGGGATTGACTGAGAAGAGATGATGCCAGTGAGTCTGTGCTCCAGACACAGGAGGCAGGGATGGAGCAGGGCACCCTCCACTTGTCCTGGGACACCTAGCTGGCAGGAGATTGCAAGGAGGACAAGGTGGCCCTGTTGGTTCCTCCCGGACCCTGCAGTTACCCCCTTGGGTTCAAGTTGGCTGTCTAGAGCTCCAGTAGCTGGAAGGCCATGCCTTCCAGGGCTGTGGGGGATAAATGAGATCGGGGGAGGGTGGGCGAGGCAGACCCCACCTGTGTGTCAGGTGCTCCTGCCCATGCTGGGCTCCGCAGGGGTGTGCTGTGCGCGGGAGACATCTCCCACTGCCTGGACCCTGTCTCCTCCTCTCATGTGCTCAGGGACTCTGCCCAGCCCTCGAACTTGTCTCCCAACTATTTACCAATGCTTTGCCTGCAATCCCAGGCCCTGAACTTTAGTTTGCAGAGAGCAGAGGCAGGGGAAGGGAGTTGCTTTGTGACTCATGAAGTCACATAGGCAGGACTGCAGCAGAACCACAAATAAGGGACTCCAGTTGGCAAAAACCAGACTGCTTCAAGGCTATTCTTGGAAGCTAAAGCATCACATCTTGTTTCTTCCCAGAAAGTACAGAAACCTTTCATATTTCTGGCTAGTTGGTTTTATTTCTATTTCATACCAAACTCCAAAAAGCTGACAGCAGGGAGACTTCAGCCAGAGCCAGTCACCCAGGATCCTCTAATTGAACAAACCTTGAGCATTTAGGGCCCAGGGAAGGGTATGCCCCGAACACACCAGTTCTCCGGGAGAAAGGCCTGAAGCTCACTTACTGACTGCTTCTAAGAACAAGGTCGGCCTTTCTAGTTCATGCCCGACACCACCCTGTGCTGTGTCTTTTCAGGTCCATTACCCGGGAAACTCTGGGTCCTGCTTTATGTATGGGAAATTTAAAACTCGAAAGTTAAGTGATCTGTCCCTGGCTACACATCTAGGAATTTCTCTCTTAAATTAAAGGCTGTGTCCTCTGGTTTTATTGTGCATACACCTCCTGGGCCTGGGAGGTTAGGCAGCCAGGAATCATGTTCCTTTGTCCCCTTCCTTTTGGTTTAATGGTGTTAGGGCCATTTGAAGGATAGTAATGAGTGCAAATTATCGTGGGACTGCCAAGTGCTACATCCATCGCAACCCCGATCTCATTTATCCCCCACAGCCCTATGAAGGGAAAGGTGGCATCCCCATTTCCCAGATGAGAAAGTTGAGGCAGAGACAGATGCGATAATTTGCCTAGCATTACACAGCGAGCAAGTGCCTGAGATTGGATGCACTCCCAAGCTTGCCCGACTCCACGTATTCTGACGTTCGCCTGCAGGGTAGCTGCCCACTATGGGTATCAGACATTTTTAAGGTCTTTGGCTTGAATTGGAAAGCTGGTTTAAAAGGTTAGCATAGACTGTTTAGCTCCAGGGAGGCAGGTCTCAGCCTGGTACGGGCTGCTGGGGTACATGTCCAAGGCTGTCCTTATCTGCTCCTGTCCAGCCATCTCCCCCCACCTCCTCTTATCTCGCTCTAGATAAGAGCTGGTTCCTGCAGCTCCCACGCCCACCCAGAGCCCTCAGCACCACCCTTGGCTCTTTCTCTGCTGCAGCCCAAGATTAAGTTGTTCATTTTTCTCTGGGGGGGGAGGAGGGGTGGCACTTGGGGCTAGGAGAAGACAGGTTCTTCCAGTTTGTAAATTATTGTCTGGGAGTCAGGTCTGTCTTGATACTTGTAACCAGTGCATGATTTTAGACCAGGAGGAGGTGGCGACTTGGAGACCTGATTTACAAAAGGATTTTTTTCAAACCCATGCATCCCTTTTCCCCACCCCTCCCCCCACCACCATTGGAGTCTGCGCTGCATGGTTGCCACGTTCCCAGATTCCCAGCCGGGTTCCCAGGCCCGGCTCGGCCGCCACTCGTGTTTCTCTTGCCTTTTCACAGCCCTCACAGCCAGGTGGAGGTGATCAGTCAGCTCTTAGAAAAGAAGAAACGAGGCTTGGCAATTACGTGGCTTTCATGAGGCCACGGGGGTGGTGAGGGCCATGCCCAGCTCTGGACCCAGCTCCCGGAGCTCCACACATGGTCTTCTGTGCCCCACCTGCCCGTGCTCAGAAAGGCCGGTCTCCAAACAGTGGAATTCAGGGGCCTGTACTGGTCGGCCAGCTACCACCTCCTTTGCTCAAGGCTGGGTGCAGGGGTGGTCCCCAAGATGGATAAAGTGTGAACAGGCTCTGCAGAGCAAGCCAGCACTTCTTTCTGCCGGTGCCATCTGGGTGGCGAGTGTAGCACGAGGAGGGGATGTTGAGACAGAGGAGGCAGTGTTTATGTGAGTGATGCCAAAGCAAGCACCGTGGACATCAAAGAAGCCGAGCTCCATGCCTCTGCCGTCCCTCCCGTGGGCCCTCTGCACTCCTTGCGGCTCTGCTGGCGCCTCCTGCTCGGGGCATCCCACAAGCACTTGCCTGTTGTCTGGTGATCAACTCTGGACCCACCTGTCTTCCTCCACAGGCCGTGCCTGACCCACTGCTGGCCATCTCTGTATGTCCAGCACCTAGGGGAATGCTGTTCTCCAGTTAAGACACCAGTAATTGTTGCTGAATGAATAAGAGATTAGGGAGGAAGATAAACACGGGCTTTGCCCGTTACTATTATAAAGCCAACTCCAGCCTGTACCCATGAAAACTGCTGCCATGGCTGAGAGCCACCCCGAGGGCCTGGTGCTCCCAGTGCTTGCTGGCCTCCTCTCCCAGGCCCTGCAGGGAGCTCAGCCTGCAGAACCCCACAGCCCACTGGACGGCAGGCCCAGGGCCAGTCCCTCCACACTGGTCTTCTTGCACTAGCTTTGGATTTTTGAAAAACAGCTAGTGCAGTGGAAAATCAGTCCTGCTTAATTTTCGTTCCTTTGTGACTTAAATGGTTTTCTGAAGAATAAAAAGATGCCTGAGGTTAGAGTGGCACAATGAAGGGAAAAGGCCAAGACCAAAACCCAGGCGAGCTATTTTTGTGATGTGAATGAACACCCATTGCGCTCTTCCCTTCCGTCTGCCTGAGCACTTGTTCCAAGCACAGCGTGGGCTTGTGGGGCACAGGCACCTGCTGTACTGGACAAAGAGGCCCACGTGTCTGTGTGTGTGTGTGGCTCACTGAGGGAGACGGTGTGCTCCCAGCAGGAACCAGCCGGAAGTTGCTCTTGGTCCTCTGGGCAGGGGAAAGACTTCCTGTCTGCCTCTCTTGGACCAGGCGGGGTGGTCATGATGCCTAGAGGGGCATGAGTTGGGGATTCTGCTTTTTTGTCTCTGTACTGATGTCATGTGGCTGGGTTATGTTCTTCTGAGTGAACCCATCCACAGCCCTCAGGAGGGAGTTTTTAGCTGTGGTGAATTCTAGTGTCCTTCTCTGGCTTTTCCTTTACTCACTCTTTCCAGAACCATGTTGCTTGCTCATAGCAAGAGTGACCAGGGTGTAACTTTGCATAGTTTGCGGTGGTTTGCAGTCAGGGAGGAGAGTGGGTTGCTGGGCAGAGATCACCAGCTGCACCTCATTGCCACATTGCACGTTTTCTGTAGATGGTTTATGGTTAGCATTATTAAGAAGTAAGGTTGGCCGGCGCCACGGCTCACTAGGCTAATCCTCCGCCTTGCGGCGCCGGCACACTGGGTTCTAGTCCCGGTCAGGGCGCCAGATTCTGTCCCGGTTGCCCCTCTTCCAGGCCAGCTCTCTGCTGTGGCCAGGGAGTGCAGTGGAGGATGGCCCAAGTGCTTGGGCCCTGCACCCCATGGGAGACCAGGATAAGTACCTGGCTCCTGCCATCGGATCGGCGCGGTGCGCTGGTTGCAGCGCGCCGGCCGCGGCGGCCATTGGAGGGTGAACCAACGGCAAAGGAAGACCTTTCTCTCCGTGTCTCTCTCTCACTGTCCACTCCTGCCTGTCAAAAAAAAAAAAAAACAAAAAAAAGAAGAAGAAGAAGTAAGGTTAATGGGCTGGCATGTGGCACAGCAGCTAAATCACCGCTTGGGATGCCTGCTTCCTATATCGGAGCGCCTGGTGTGAGTCTCAGTTCCTCTCCTCAGATCCAGCCTCCTGCTCATGCGCACCCTGGGAGGCAGCAGGTGATGGCTCTGGTGCTTGGGTCCCTGCTACCCATGTAGGAGACAGGGAATAAACCAACAGATGGAAAATCCATCTCTCCCCCTCTCTCCTTCTCTCCCTCTCCACCCCTGTTTCTCTGCCTTTCAAGTAAAAAGGAAAATAAACGTTTTTTAATTTAAGAGTTAGGGTTAATATTTGGTATCTTGAAGGGATTTTACTGTAAAGTCTCAGCACCCATTCCTCCATCCTGCGCTCATGGCCCACAAAGCTCACCTGTGCCTTCACCTCCTTTGCAGGCGTGTCATTTCTGCAGGTACTTCATGGTGTTCTCCTCTGCCCTGTCCACCCGCTGCTCTGCGCGACTCCTGAACCATGGGAGAAAACGAGGACGAGAAGCAGGCCCAGGCAGGCCAGGTTTTCGAGAACTTCGTCCAGGCTTCCACATGCAAAGGTACCCTACAGGCCTTCAACATCCTCACCCGTCAGCTGGACCTAGACCCTCTGGACCACAGAAACTTCTACTCCAAGCTCAAGTCCAAGGTGAACACATGGAAGGCCAAAGCCCTGTGGTACAAATTGGACAAGCGTGGCTCCCACAAAGAGTATAAGCGAGGGAAGTCGTGCATGAACACCAAGGTAAGGGGAAACCTCATCACGGAGGCTTCTAGCCCTGCGGGGCGCCGGGGCCGACCTTGGGAGCTGGGGGAGGGGCTTGGGAAGTGAGGGAGGGGTTGCTCTTGTTTGGTAGCTATGGGGTAATTCTTGTGTTGTTTTGTGCAGTTGAGGGTTCCTTCGCCTATGTGCTCAGCTTACCCTGCCTGGGAGGTCCCATTTTACCTGGGGGCCTCTGCATCTCTCTGGTGCCATCTCCAAGGGAGAGAAATGAAAGCCGAGATTGAGGGGAGGGTGTTAGAGACCTGACCTCATCCTTCTGGGACCACATCTTGCCGGGACCGCTACGACTTGTAATATCTGCAGTTTATCATAAAGAAGCTTCTGGGCTCTGGGTGCTTGATGTCCATGATCTCTCTGAACACCCTCAGTAGACCCCTGGGCCGTGTTGGAGATACAGAAACTGGGGACTGGTTCTCTTGTTTGAAGGCACATACCTGGAGGGCAACCTTGGTTTGTCCCAGATCCCACAGAGAGGTGTAATTAAGGAGTTCTCTTCCCCCAGGAACAAACATGTCAGAAAGATCCCTGGGTGTTGTAGCAGTGGGCTAAGAAGTGGGTCTTTGGCCCTTACTGCCTCTTCCTCCTTCTCTCTCTCTCTTTTTCTGCTGACCCCCGCTGCCACCCCCCACTCTCCCTGGATCGTTTCTATGCTCAGGATCCCAATGGGAGCTAACCCTCCACAAGCTAAGGAAGTGTCAGTGAATGGGGCTGACAGAGCCCCACGGGCCTGATATCCCTCAAGTGCCCCCAGCACATGGGACAGCCAGAAGTCAAGGTTTCCCTGCAGGCCCTTGGGGGCTGTTGGCCCTGGGCGCTGGTCCAGGCTGTATGTTTAGGTTAAAATCCAACGCGCTGCATTTAGACCTCACAAGAGGTAGCTAAGCCAGAGCCCTCGGAATTCCAGTCGGTGCCAATCCCAGGACAAGGGGATTGAACTCTCCATGGCAATGGGGACTGTTGTGCTTTTGTTTTGGTGATGGGGAGCTGGTGAGTCCGCCCTGGGACACGGCTGCTTTCCACTGCCCCTAGGGAGACAGCTGCCAAGCTCCTGTGAGCCTGGGGCGCAGAGGCTGGCTGGAGCATGGGAGTGCATTCCAACAGTCTGAAACAAACAGTCGCTTCAGCCCAGGACATGCCACCCATCCTGGCAGTGCTGCCCATGCTGCTTCTCCAGCCTCAGGCAGAGGAGATGTGGTGGTGGGAGAAAAGGAGGGGGAGCGGTGCTGGGACCCATGTCCTGGGTGCCACTCCTTCCAGTGCCTCCCTTCTTGCTTGTTTTAATTTCATGGTCTTAGTTCACTGGGCAGTGAGTTAGAGGAAGGAGAAGTTTCTGGTTTTACAGAATCAACCCTTGGGACATTCGGATCTGGCTAAAAGGTCCATGAGAGTCTCACAGGCATGGGAAGCCATGACACGGTGGCAAAAAACAATCTAAATGAAAGATCCTGGTGAACAAGACCCCAGCAGAAGGAACAGGCCATCAAGGAGGGAGGCGCCTTTCTCTGAAGGGAGGAAGGAACCTCCACTGTGATATGGCCTTGACTAAACAAGTTCAGAGTCGGTGAACTCGAGGGGCTTCCATAGCCTAGACAGCTCATAGCAAGAGTCTTGGGTGATTGCTGACGTTATAAATAAGAGTGCCAATTGTTAAATCAACAATGGGAGTCACTGAGTACAGGCTCCCCACGTAGGATCTCTGTCCTTAATGTGTTTTACTATGAAACTTAAAAACAACACTACTAGTCGAACAATAACCTATATCTTGTGCGGTTGTGTGAGTGCAGCCTGTTGAAATCCTTGTTTAGTGTATACTATGTTGATCTTCTGTATATGAAGATAATTGAAAATGAAACTCAATGAAGGGCGGGATGGGAGAGGGAGTGGGAGAGGGGAGAGCCACGGGAGGGAGGGAGGTTGGGGGGGGGAGCCACAACAATACAAAAGTTGCACTTTGTAATTCACATTTATTAAATAAAAAAAAAGAAAAAAAGGAAATTTCTGGTTTTAAAGGTGTCACCCTTTTCAGTAACTGTTCATGGTTTGGAAAAGTCCTGTAGAAGCCAGGTGGCTCTGCTGCGTATGTTCTCATGGTGTCTTCAGGGTTCCTGTTGAATTAGGCAATGCCCCTGCTCTGAACGTCCAATGCATTGTGGCCACTGGGGGACTGCCTTGGCGCTCTGAAGGCCCTCTGCGGAGTCAGCTGACAGAGGGGTGGGGTGGAAGGCTGGCAGGAGCAAGATGCTCTTATTCCAGAGACCACTCACTGGTTGGTTGCCTCTTCCGTGGGTCCAGCCCTCGTCTCACGAGCTTCGATGGCTCCAGCTGGAAGCGTGCTGGGCGTCTTGTGGCTGGCAGGTCACCACGGGCAAAGTTAGTGATGCTAAGCACAACTGGCTCTCGCCTGGGGATTAAGTTAAGTCTTCCTTACAAAGACATTTGGAAATTGTGATAGCCCGATGCTCATCCAAACCACCCGGCCACAGGGGTGAGGGAGACACATGCGCTGTGAACACAGATTCTGACTGTGAGCTGTGCATCGCAGAACTGCAGCGCAGGTTAACCGAACAAAACTGGAAAATCATTAACTTGCACAAACCGGAAGGTCCGGGCTGGTCAGGGGCTTTCCCAATTCCTTCTCTTTCCATGCGCATCTTGGACATTTTGCTGTGTGGTCTCTGTTCTTCCCTCCCGCAAACAGATTTTTCTCTTTGTCAATAAGTGGCTTCTTATTCACATCTTTATAGCTCCGTGATCCCGAAGGCTGGGATCATTCTCATTCTCTTCCGGCTCAGAACTGAAAAATATCTGCAGGGAAGGATTCTGATTGGCTGGTGTCTGGAGTACGGCTCCTGTGACTGGCAGCACTGGCCAGCATCACCTGATAGATGACACGAGGGAGGGGCAGCCCAGGGATGTGGGGGTACAGAGCAGCCACAGCTGTCCTCTATGGAGAGTGTTTGCATTCTGGTTATGGTTTCGGCCCACCCTACGTGGGATTCAGGGGTGCACAGTTAACGCTCAGCTCTAAGGAGCAGTTCTTTCCTTGTTGTGAGTCAAGCAAAACACAGGCCAAGGCTGCTGCCTCTCTTCCAACGTGAAGAGTGTGGCTCACATACTGCACTAAGGTATGCCTTGGCCTAACAGTGCTGAGCGTCATCCAGACAGGAGATACGGGGCATGAGCGTAGCTGTGGCCGATCACCAGTGCTGAGCCAGAGTGCAGATGGATCGGGACCAGGCACAAAGCCAAGCTCCCGGTGAGCCATAGGTGGAGCAGGAATCAGTGCAGCTCAGGCCGACTCCTGCCTTGGCACTGATGTGGACACATCTCAGAACCATCTGGAGTGGGGTTGGGTGTCAGCATCTCACATGCAGTCACCAGCCCCTGCCACTGTGCTGAGCTCTGTGCCGCGCCGTTCACTCCCTCGGTGAGTGTGCGTGCGTGCTCGTGCTGGGGGTGGCGGCGGTGGGAGACAGGGGACAGAAGTTCTGGTGGAGGTGCCAGGGGACAGGGAGGATGAGCTGCCAGGCCGCCAGAGCACTGACTCAGGTGGTGTTGCATAATCTAACTTGGGATCATTGTTTATTATTATTATTTATGAGGGTTTTCGTCAGGCACTTTATGCTTCTTTCCCGGGGTGTGACTCTGTTTGGCTAAGAACAGGGTGAACCAAGGCACAAGCCAGTTAACTCACTCAGCACTGATGTCAGCGCCGCATTTGGGTGACACCTGGCTCAAGTGTCAAGTGAGTGGCGTTCCCAGGGGAAGCTTCCCGGGAGAACCTGTCATGCATGCTTTGGCATGGGAGCCGCCATAATCCCGGATCAGGGATTCTGGTTATTTTTCATGGAAATGCTTCAGTGATGGAAGGAACTTAGCAGCATAGCCTCTGCATTCAGTCAGTGGGTGCAAACAGGGAAGCCGGGACGCCGAAGCTGGTGAGCGGCATTGCTGGGATCTGGACTCTGTTTCCTGGCTGGCTTTGTTATGCTTTGGCGCATTCGCTCATTAGCAGGTGTTTCCAGCGCCCTACACCTGCCAAGGCATTTGGTAGGAAGGAGGTTCAGATGATGAAAAAGTTCTCACTTGAGCTTTCTATAAAGGAGTCAGAAGTAATGTAATTATTTGCATATTTATTCACTTACTAAATTATTCATGGGGCGAATAATTATTGAGTAGCAACTGGGTATCAGGCAGTTGTCCAGGTATCAGCCACTTGATAGCTCTGTGGCCTCAGGCAAGTTGCTTAACATCTCTGATCTTCAGCAGCATTCTCAGTTAGGGGAGAATAATAGTGGCATCCACTACGTGGAGTTACTGAGAGGAGTGAACCAGCTCATCATCCGAAAGCATCAGCCCTCTGTCTGCATATAGTAAGTGATCAGTGAACATTTAGCTGTTAGTAGCACTGATAATCCAAGTGCTTTGAGAGAACCGCATCTCCTGGTCTGCAGGACTGTGGCTGGGGTAGTCTGGGAATGCCTCCTGGAAGAGAAGGTATGAGGTGGGGCTTGAGGGGAGTAGGAGTTTGCCTTATAGAACTAAAGAGAATACAGGCAGAGGGATGCATGATGGGATAAGGAGTGTGTTGCTTATGTATTGGGAAGGTGGGGGGAAGAGGGTGAGGGCCAGAAAGAGCCGGAAGGATGGATGGCAGGAGGACACCAGGGAGAAAGACCCCTTGAGGTTGGGCTGTGAATGTCTCACCTGGAGAACCACAGACAACGAGCCCCTGACTCCTAGTCCAGGGGTCTTCCTGCCCCCTCCCATGGGCTTGCTCAGTACTCACAGGTAACAAGGCCCAACCAGGTGGCCCTGTACATACAAACATGCTTGCAGGACATGGCTCATGGACTCCTGTCACTGGCAGGGATGGGACCAGGCTCTCTGAAATGAAAAGCCCGGTGCCATCTTTGTGGAATACATGTCTGTCTTTGGTGAGCATCCAGCAGGGTCACCCGCACCTTTTGCTCCGGAAGAGGCCCTTTGTCCGTCTCTGCCTCTGCAGTGACCCGTCACTGTCACTGCCTGGCTGCCGCAAAGCATGGCGGGGTGGGTGAGAGGTAGGGGGTGAGGATGTTGGAGGTGGGAGGGGTGAAGCGGGGGCAGAGGCTCTATCTCTTGGCCTGGATAAGCCTATCTGACATTCCTGACCTCTGACGTCACGCACGGAGGCTCTGCTGGCACAGGCAGGTGCAGTACCACTTTGCCTAATATGGACAGTTGCAGTTGAGAACTGATAACACAGAGGTTGGCCCTGGGTGTCCAGACTTCTGAGCTAGAGGAACTGAGCCGTGATGGACTTTGCCTTTGCTCACTTACCTTGACCGTGGACTGCCGGCGCGGCTGCACTCAGCAGCAGTCGGCTTGTGTTAGTGACGACACTTGTCATCATGACTGCATGCGGAGTGGCAGGGTTTGCCTCAGTGTGTGCCGTGGACAGTACACACGGGCTTCCGTGAACCCCATTCCCAGGGGCATTGTGTGGAGAAGAAAGAGCTCATTTTTGGCGTCTTCACAGGAAGCAGTGTGTCCAGGCCCTCGGTGGCTGGTTTTATAAATGTATTTCACAGACTTTTCATGTCTTTTTCTGAAAAAGACTAATTGTCTTTATTAAATGTCAATCTTTTTAAAAATATTTATTTATTTTTTATTTGGAAGACAGAGTTAGAGGGAGGGGAAAGGGAGGGAGGGAGAGAGGAAGTTCTTCCATCCTCTGATCTACTCCCTAAATGGCTGTAGGGGCCGGAGCTGGGCAAGACCGAAGCCAGGAGCCCGGAGCTTCCTCCAGGATTCCCACGTGGGCCCAAACTCTTGGACCATTTTCTGCTGCCTTCCCAGGTGCCAACAGCAGGGAGCTGGATTAGAAGTAGAGCAGCCAGGATAGGAGCCAGCACCCATATGGGATGCTGGCACCACAGGCAGCAGCTTCCCCTTGCTAAGCCACAACACCAGCCCCTGTCTTACTTATAACTGACACATAAAAAATTACACATTTTTATGGTACCATGTGATGTTTCTACATTTACACACTAGGTAATGCCCAATCATGGTAAACATGTCTATGTCCTCTAACATTTAACTTTTCTTTATGGTGAAGACTTCCAAAAATCCTTTCTTCTAGTTTTTGTTATCTATCTATCTATCTATATGTGTATATATATGTATATATATGTGTGTGTGTGTCTACCTACCTACATGCATACATACACACACACACACATATACACATACATATATGCACACACGGTTTATTCTCATTATCTGTAGTCACCCTACTCTGTGATAGAACACCAGAGCTTCTTTCTCCTACTTCACTCTAACTTAGTTCCTGTTCAGCAACCCTTCCCCACTCTCCCCAGCCTCTGGCAGCCACCATGATACTCTTCTCTTTTAGAAGGTCACCTCTTTTATTTTCTGGACACGAGTGAGGTCTGTGCTGCAGATGACAAGCTTGCATCCCTTTGTGGCAGGACAGCGTTCCGCTATGTGTCTGCACCACGTCTTCCTTATCCACTCAGCAGCCGGTGGACACCTGGGTCATTTCCATTCCTCGGCCGCTGTGATCGGTGCTGCAGGAACACGGGAGAGCAGGTGTCTCCTGGACAGACTGCGGCATTTCCCTTGCCAGCAGCCCCAGAAGCGGGGTTGCTGCATCACGAGCGAGTTCTGCTTTAGCTTGCTGAGGAACTGCCTTCCGTGCTGTTTCCTCCGGTGACTACGGATTCACCTTTGCACCAGCAGCGTGCAGCCGCTCGCTTTGCTCCATGCCCTCACCCGCCTTGGAAGCCACCTCGTTGTCCTTTTAGAATCGCTTTTCCCTGATGAGTGCTGGTCAGCGACTTTTCCTGTTGACCATTTGTATCCATTCCTATGTCTTTCTTTGAGAAATATGTATTGAAGGCCATTGCCCCCTTTTTTTAAGTTGGATATTTTGTTGCCATTGGGTTGTTTCAGTTCCTTATATAGTCTGGTTACTAACCACTTGTCAGGCAGATAACTTCCAAAAACTTCCCCTTTTGTAGTTGTCTCTTCACTCTGTGAACTGTTTCCCTACCTGAGAAGAAAGCCTGTAGTTGGATGAAATCTCATTTGTCTATTTTTGCTTTTATTCCCTGTGCTTTGAGCTCTGATCCAAAGCATCCTTGCCCATCCCGACGTCCTCAAGCATTTCTCCTGGCAGTCTCAAAGCGTGAAGTCTTCTGTTGGGTCTTGAAGCCATTTTGAGTTGATTTTTGTACACGGTGAGAGACAGGAGTCTGGCTTCAGTCTTCTGCAGGTAGAAGTCCAGTTTTCACAGCGCCACTTATGGAAAAGACTGAAAAAATTTTTGTTAAGAAGATAGAAATGCTAACCTGATTTGATTCTCCACATTGAACACATGTACTTGAGTGTATCATATTGTATCCCATAAAAATGTACAATTAAGAATTTTAAAAATTCAGAAATAAAACTGTTTAACATTCCTATAATGGAAGAACAGGAAAAAAAGAGAAATGTATGTTCATGATGTAAAAGTAGGATATAAGAAATACAGTGGGAATGGCGGCTGTTTTCCCATCCCACAGTTCCCTTCCCAGAGATGATGCCGCACCTCCTGAGAGTCATAGCTGTGTGTGCACCTGTATGTGTGTTTAGGCGTGTTGGGTAGGTCTGGCCCCTCCCTTGTTTTTATGATGGGAAAAATGTAGGCATTTGTTCTATACTTCTTTTCTTAATATTTATTTATTTGAAAATCAGAGTTACGAAAGAGAGAGAGAGAGATTTTCCATCTGCTGGTTCACTCCCCATATGGCTGCAATGGCCAGCATTGGACCAAGCCGGCACTGGAGGCCGGGAGCCACATCCGAGTCTCCCACATGGGTGGCGGGGACCCAAACACTTGGACTGTCCTCCACTGCTTTTCCCAGGCCATCAGCAGGGAGCTGGATCAGAAGTGGAGCAGACGGGACAAGAACCTGCGCCCGTGTATGATGCTGGCATCGCGGGTGGCAGCTTAGCCCTCTACGCCATGAAGCTGGCCCTGCCTACACCTTTTCCACCCAAAACCACATCCGTTGAACTTGTTCCTGTGGTTTTTACCTATGTCTCCCTTTTCTTCGTGGCTGTTACGGCTTCCCTTTGTCTCTGTCACGGTTTGCGTGGCTTCCTGGGTGGTTCCTGGCCACTGCCGTCTGGAGCTGAGCGGCAGGACATCCCCTGACCCGCCCCCTTATAGCCGCGTGAAGACACATCCAGAGGGGAAAAGGTGTGTGTGTGGGGAGGGGGTGGTGGTTCTGAGTCAGAAGGCGCATGCGTGGCATTTAAAAAGCACAGGCGCGGCCTGCGCCGCGGCTCACTAGGCTAATCCTCCGCCTTGCGGCGCCGGCACACCAGGTTCTAGTCCTGGTCGGAGCGCCGGATTCTGTCCCAGTTGCCCCTCTTCCAGGCCAGCTCTCTGCTGTGGCCAGGGAGTGCAGTGGAGGTTGGCCCAAGTGCTTGGGCCCTGCACCGCATGGGAGACCAGGAGAAGCACCTGGCTCCTGCCTTCGGATCAGCGCGGTGCGCCGGCCGCGGCGGCCATTGGAGGGTGAACCAACGGCAAAGGAAGACCTTTCTCTCTGTCTCTCTCTCACTGTCCACTCTGCCTGTAAAAAAAAAAAAAAAAAAAGCATGGCATCGAGAAGACTCCTGCAAAAGGGAGACTGTGGCAGGTGCTGCCTCCTGGGTTTCCTCACTGGACGGCCGCTCCTGGACCCCTCTGTGTCCCGGAGCCCCAGGCTGGGTGGCCTTGAAGACGGCCGCTGAGCGGAGAGCAGTCCCGCAAGAGCCCATGCAGCACCTTTAGTCACTGTGTTTCCCACTGGGCATTTGCATCACACTGGGCAGTTCACAAAATAGCCTGGTGGACGTAATTTCATTAAGAAGTCTGCTCTTGCCTGTATCAGTGACAGAAGGAACAGATTTAAGTGTGTCCAGTGAAATAAGCTTGCACACCTCCTCAGCGTCTCATCAAAGCGTGGGAACTTAAAGGGCCTGGACCGTGGAGACTCTGCTATTTGTGCTGAACATGAGCTTAAGCAAATATCACCTCCTCCTGGGAGCCCTCCCTGACCTCCTCCTCACTTTCTGCTTCTCGTCTGCCTTCCTAGTGTGGCTTTGATGATCCACAGGCTCCCACTGTGGTCTCACTTCGATCTCACTGGGCTGTGTGCTGCATCAAGGGCTTTGTCTCTTTTCCTCTTGACCTAGAGATCCCTGGGGACAAGGACTGCGTCTGCCTCATCCGGGTTTAGGGCGTGGCCCAGGCCAGACACTCAGGACCAGGGGAATGACCCTTGTGGCTCCAGAGGCTTTTCCTGGTATCAGCAAGCCCTGGCAGTGGGCTTGCAGGAGCCAGGACTAGCCAGTGATTCATTTCCTTCTTTAAGCTTCTCTCCAAGTCTGCATCGGAGCGGTGCTCCCTGGACGCCCCTTCCCCGTGGGGCAGCTCGGTGACCACAGCCTCATCTGGGCCTGCGCCACCCTCAGCTGCTTGTGGAGTTCCTAAGGGGAAGGGAAAGCAGCCAGCAGGCCTGAGAGGCTGAGAAGCCCAGCATCCTTTTTCCTGGAGAAAAACAAAAACCCTCTTGCAGTTCCTGGCCCACCCAGGATTGCACAAGGCCCGGGGGACTCTCTGGCCAGGATTGTCCAAACAAGCGAGTACCACTGGGCAGGGCGAAGGAAGCCACCAAGCCGTGTCGCACTCTGCTCCCAGGCTGCAGGCTCTGCCCTCTCTTCCCGCGGTCCCGCTCACTGGAGGCTCCGGCTCGGCTTTGCTTTGTTTCACAATACAAATATCTCAGAGATGAGTGTGCAGCCCAGCCAGAGAGCTCTTCCGTGGGCGTGGAGCTAACTGTCCACCTCCCGCTTCCTCCTTGGGGTGGGGACCCAGGCTGGGTTCGGCCTCCCGCCTCAGGGCAGGTCCCCACGCTTCCTTAGGCCTGACTGTTAGGTCCCTGTTCTCTGTCTGCATTCAGCTGCAAGTAAACAGACTAGGACCAACAGGGCTTGTTGTTATTGTTTTTTAACAAGAAGTCAGATGAGACGAGGCGGCTGGAGCCTCACTTGCTATTACTAGGTCAGTGTTCCCCAAAAGAAATACAGTGTGAGCCACATATGTGATTTTAAAATCTCTTAAAAAAATTAGAAAGTTCTTGCAGCTACATTTAGAAAGTACAAAGAAATGGTGACATCAATTTTGCTATATTTTATTTAACCTAGTATGTGCAGAATTTTATAATTTCATCTTATAGAAATGATTCTTGAGATGTTACGTTTTTAAAATATTGAGTTTCTGAAAGCTTGGGTGTGTTTTACGGCTCATCTCAATTCAGGCAGACTTGCTACATTTCAAGTGTTCTGTTGCCGTATGTGGCTTGTGGCTACTGAATTGGACAATGAAGCTTTTCCTCACAGGTGTCAATATGTAATCCCAAATCGGCTGCTGTAGCTCCAGCCATCACATCGGCTTCTAAGGCAGGAAGAAGGTCGATGGGGATGTTCTAGTTACCTCTGTCTCCTTATCACGTGGGCAAGCGTATCCCCAGAAATTCCATGAAAATGTAAGGCACGCGGGGCCAGGAGTTTGTGTTGTGTGTTCTTGGCTGATTCCCCAGCACCTCGTATAAGTCTAACACATGAGAGGTGTTTGCCATAGGTAGCTGTTCTAAAGCAGGTGCTCACCGGGTGTTCAGGGTGCTGGATGCTCAGTACCAATCACCTGTGGGAGGACTGAGGCTGCAGGACAGGGCCAGGGAAGAAGTCAGACTGCATGCAAGAGAACCAAGTACCCACCATGTGTAAGCACTGGGTCTTTTCCTGCTTGGCTTTTCAGCTGACGAGCTTTGCAAAGGGTTGGGGTGGGAGGTCGCGCTGTCCTTAGCTGCCATGGGATGGCTCCCTGTAAGCCGCCAACTCTATAACAGACATTAACACATGTACCAATAGAATATTGAAATAGGTAACACACACCATCGTAGAATTATACACTTTAGGGGCCGGCGCTGCGGCTCACTAGGCTAATCCTCTGCCTTGCGGTGCCGGCACACCGGGTTCTAGTCCCGGGCGGGGCGCCGGATTCTGTCCCGGTTGCCCCTCTTCCAGGCCAGCTCTCTGCTGTGGCCAGGGAGTGCAGTGGAGGATGGCCCAAGTGCTTGGGCCCTGCACCCCATGGGAGACCAGGAGAAGCACTTGGCTCCCGGCTTCGGATCAGCACAGTGCGCCGGCCGTGGCGGCCATTGGAGGGTGAACCAACGGCAAAGGAAGACCTTTCTCTCTGTCTCTCTCTCTCACTGTCCACTCTGCCTGTAAAAAAAAAAAAAAAAAAAAGTACACACTTTAGGGGAGTAGCCCACATGCTCTGTGACTCGTGATGGCTTCGCACCCCTACAAACCCATCAACAATTGAAAAATCGGGGCTGGTGTTGTGGTGCAGCAGTTAAGCCACCACCTGTGACAACGACATCCCATATGGGCATTGGTTCAAGTCCCAGCTGCTTCACTTCAATCCAGCTCCCTGCTAACGTGCCTGGGAAAGCAGCAGAAGATGGTCCAAGTGCTTGGGCCCCTGAACCCATGTGGGAGGCTTGGATGGAGTTTTAGGCTCCTGGCTTCAGCCTGGCCCAACCCCAACCATTGAGGCCATTTGGGGAATAAACCAGGATGGAAGACCTTTCTCTCTCTCTTCCTCCCTCCTGCTCGCTCTCTCTCTCTCTCTCTGTCTGCCTTTCAAATATGCAAATAAATCTTTAAGAAGTTGAAAATATCAAAAGATGAAAATGTATTTCAAATACCTAACCTACCAAAAACCAGAATTCCGGAACACAATAGAGTTATGTGTGTGTGTGTGTGTGTGTGAGAATTCTTTTTCTTCTTATATATGAAATTGTATTGCATAAGCAGTCACCCACCCCAAGCTTCTGTGCGGCTCCTTGGAGTAGCCACGTCAGCGCCCACGGTGCAGCCTCTCACTGCCGCCACACCCCGGGTCTTCTTGGTCTTAGGGCGCGGAAACACAGAGCACAGAGCAGCAAGCTCTCGCCACACCCTTGTCTGCAGGAATCTGCCAGGGAGTAGTTTATTCTCAAGACTCCTTCTCCAAAGGAGAGCCCCTGAAATCTGAGGAACACCCCAGGGAGGATTCCCGGAAGTCCCAGCCCGGAGGGTGGGTCCAGGGGGAGGGTCCCATCGGGGGTCCCAGCTGGGGGTCCCACCCCAGGCCCTAGCACACCCGAGTTCCCTGCGCACAGCTTGGCGCTCCTCTCCTGGGTAAGAAGAAAGATCACTTGCATTTTCTGGTTTCTTTTTCGTTTCGCAGCCCCATGTATATAACATAAAACTTGCCAAGTTAACAGTCTTAAGTGGACAATTCAGTGGCCCTGGTGACATGCACAGTGTTGTCAACCATCAACAGTCTTTATTTCCAAAGTTTTTCATTGCCCCAAATACAAGCTCTGTAGCTGTGGAGCAATGAGCCCCTTTTCTCTCCCGCAGCTCCTGGTGACCGCCAAGCCACCTTCCCTCTGTATAAATTAGGCTCTGAGCTACCTTCGCGCTCTGTCCATGTGCCCGTTGTGGATACTTTGTGTAGTGGAGTCATGTGCTGTCTGCCTCTCTGTGTTGGCTCCTCTCCCTGAGCATGATGCTTTCAGGCTTCGGCCATGTGTGCCTGTGGCAGAACTCCATGCCTTTTCTTTTTTCAATCTGAATAATTTTTTTATTTAATTCAAAATATCTGACTTGTTATTTCAGCATGAAGTCATTATTAGATTACTTACATTTCACATTTTTTGTATTAAGTTTTCAAAACCTAATGTATATTTTATAGAATATCTCAATTTAGATGCTAATTAAAATGTTTTTAGAAGATGTATTTCTTTATTTGAAAGGCAGAGTTACAGAGAGGAGGAGAGGGAGGGAGAGAGGGAGGGAGAGAGATCTTCTACTGGGTCACTTCCCAAATGTCTACAACAGGCAGGCGGAAGTCAAGATCCTGGAACTCCATCAGGGTCTCCCACATGAGTGCAGGGACCAAAGGGTTAGGACCAACTTCCCCTGCCTTTCCAGGCACATTAGCCGGGACTTGAACTGGTGCACCTGTGGTATACTGGCATGCACAGTTGGCAGCTTAACCCAGTACACCGCAGGACTGGCCCCCAGATGGTAAATTTTAATCATAAATACTTTTATTATTAAATTAAGAAAGTTTACAGTTGAAAAATCACATTTATACACTGAAGTTATTTCCATCATGCTTTTTGTTTTCTAAAATCTGAATTGAGTATGGATTTTTTTAAAGATTTGTTTATTTATTTGAAAGGCAGAGTTAAAGAGAGGCAGAGAAAGAGAGAGTCTTCCATCTGATGTTTCACTCCTCAGATAGCCACAACAGCCGAAGCCAGGAGCCAGAAGCTTCCTTTGGATATCCCATGCAGGTGCAGAGGCCTAATCTCTTGGGCCATCTTCTACTGCTTTCCCAGGCCATAGCAGAGAGCTGGATGGGAAGTGGAGCAGCCAGGTCTCGAACCGGAGCCCATATGGGGTGCTGGCACTGCAGGCAGTGGCTTTACCTACTATGCCACAGCAGCGGCCCCAAGTATGAATTTTTTAAATCGTAAAATACACCTAACATTGTTCAGCGACTTTAAGTACACTTACATTGCTGTACAGCTCTTTCTACCACTCATCTCTAGAACTTTTTAATCTTGCAAAATTGAAAATCTGCACCATGAGATAGAAGCTTCCCAGTCCTCCTTGTTCCAGCCCCTGGCACCCCCATTCTGCATTCTGTCTCTGTGCGTTTGCCCACTCTAGGCGCCTCATGTGAATGGGCTCACACAGCGCTTATGCTTCTGCAGTGGATTATTTCACTTAGCACGATCTCTTCCAAGCTCATCCTTGTTGTAGCGTGTGTCAGAATCGCCTGCCTTTTTAGGGCTGAATAATATTCCGTTGTCCAGAGACCACATTTGTTGATCCTGTATCTGTTGGTGGCAGCTGGGTTTTCCCAGATCCTATTGTGGTGACCACTGATGTACCAGCATCAGTTTGAATCCTGGTTCTCGGCTGTTTGGGAGTACGAGTAGACATGCTGAGTCATATGTAATTCCTAGGACTAACTTACTGAGAAACTACAAACTGTTTACATTTACTTTGTTTTTTAAATCGCCATCCCTGGGTTAAATCTTTTGTAACTATTCATTCAAAAAGTCTGCTGCATACCAGGCACAGGGAACACAACAGCCAAGGAAAGGAACCAAATCCCTGTTCTCTTGGAATGGACATCCTTGCCAGCGAGAGGCAGACAGTAAACTAAGGCATGCAGGTGTGTGTGTGTGTATGTGGGTGTGGGTGTGGTTTTGTGTAGTGTGTTTGTGTGGTGTGTGTGGTGTATGGTATGTGTGTGTGTGTGTGTGGTATATGGTGTGTATGTGTGTGTGTGGGTGTGTGTGTGGTGTGTGTGTGGTTTGTGTGTCAGTGGTGTGTATGTATGTGGTGTGTGTGTGTATGTGTGGTGTGTATGTATGTGTGTGTGGTTTGTGTGTGTGTCTGGTGTGTATGTGTGGTTTGTGTTTGTGTGTGTGGTGTGTATGTGTATGTGTGGTATATGTGTGTGGTGTGTGGTGTGTATGTGTGTGTGGTGTGTATGTATGTGTGGTGTGTGTGTGTGTGTGGTGTGTGTGTGTGTGTGGTGTGTGTGTATGTATGGTGTGTGTGTGGTGTGTGGTGTGTATGTGTGGTATATGTGTGTGGTGTGTATGTGTGTGTGGTGTGTATGTATGTGTGGTGTGTGTGTGTGTGGTGTGTGTGTATGTATGGTGTGTGTGTGGTGTGTGGTGTGTATGTGTGGTATATGTGTGTGGTATATGTGTGTGGTGTGTATGTGTGTGTGGTGTGTATGTATGTGTGGTGTGTGTGTGTGGTGTGTGTGTATGTATGGTGTGTGTGTGGTGTGTGGTGTGTATGTGTGTGTGTGTCGGTGGTGGTGAGTGCTAGGGAGAAAATAAGGCATCAGGGGGAGGCACGGGTGCCCCCAGGAGGAGGCAGGGCTGAGGGGCTGCTGTTGTGTTCCCAGGGTCCTGGAAGGCTCCTGTGGGAGCGTGGCGTTGGAGAGAGACCCAGAGGAAGAGAGGCGGTGACCAGGTGGCTCCTGGAGGGGGAGATCGCAGGCAGCAGGAACAGTCGCGGGTGCAGGGATGCCCGTGAGCAGCTGTGCTCAGGACGTTCTGGAAACAGCAAGCTGACCCGCGGAAGGACTGGAAGGAGCCCGGCCAGGGGCAGGCAGAGATGGGCCAGAGAGAAGGAGGTGCCCCGATGGTGTCGGGCCCTTGGAGGAGTGTGGCATTCGCTCTGAGTGACAGGCGAAGCCACAGCAGGCTTCGTACTGGCATGTCACGTGACTGGAAGCCACTGCAAAACCTCAGGGGGACAGAGATAAAGGGGGACCAGAGTCTCTCCTCCTGCCCGTGAGCAGCAGCCGTCTCGGGTGAGAACTGGTGGCGTCCTGAGCTCGTCATGGCTTCCAGGAGCAGCTTGCCCTTCACCGTGACCTAGCAGGTTAGGGGCAGGCTGAGACCAGCCTCGCTGCCCAGGCGAGACCCACCTGGCCGAGAGAGGAAACCCCTCCTGATCTCCACAACACTGCCCGAGGAGGACCATGCTCGCTGTTTTGTGCACTCACTCATCGGCTGCCCCTACGTGCCGAGACAGGGGCAAAGATGGCAGGGGCCCGGTGTTGTGGCACAGTGGGTTAATCTGTGGTTTGCAACCACAGCATCCCATGTCAGCATGCCAATTCTGTCTCAGCTGCTCTGCTGCTGATCCAGCTCCCTGCTAATGCATTTGGGAAAGCAGCGGAGGATGGCCCAAGGGCTTGGGCCCGTGCCACCCCTGTGGGAGACTCGGATGGAGTTCCTGGCTCCTGGTTTCACCCTGGCCTAGCCCTGGCCATTGTGGCCATTAGGGAAGAGAACCAGCAGAGAGAAGACAGGTGAATCGATCTCTCTCTCTGCCTTTCAAATAAATAAATAATTTTTTCTTTTTTTAGAGAATGAAGACAGCAGAGAAGGCCCCTATACTGGGACTTGCCATCTAGTTGGGAGATAATAGGAACAGACAAAGGCCAATTTGTCATGTGTCCCTAGCAGGACGTAAACAGGGTCTTAGGCTAGGGGAGCTGAGGGAAGGCAGTCAGTTCTAGCTGAGGTGCCAAGGAAGGACTTTCTGGGAGATGAGAAGCAGCCACCAGGCAGAGAGCTGGGTTTTCAGCAAGGATAGCAAGTACAAGAGCCCTGTGGCAGGAAAGTTCTTTGTCAGCTGTAGGAAGCGTCAGAGCAGCCAGGAGGGGCCTGGGGTTAAGGGAGCAAGGCGGGCACGGGCAGAAGCCGATTTGTTTTAGGGCCTCTCGTGCAGGGCTCTTCAAGGAGTGGCGGGCTCACCCTCAGAGCTCTGCTTGCAGCGCCGTAGTGGCTGTGTGGCCTGGCATCATGCAGCCTTCGTGTGAGGGGAGGCACAATGACGAGGTTCTCATCTGCCAGTGCTGGGCCCGGCCATGACGAGAGCGTGCACCTCCAGCAGGGCCGGGGCGGGCGGCTCTGAATCACCTCCGCCTCCGCCTCCTCCCAGAAGCGGTCTTAGCAGATTTTGTGACATTTTTTAAAAAGCCGTTTTTAAATGCACAGTTCAGTGTGCATTTAAAGGACGATCCCATTGTTGTATAGCCGTCACCACCATCTGCTTCCAGAATGACTTTTCATCTTGCAGAACTGAAACTTTGTACCCAGGAAGCAATCAGCCCTCACTCCACCCTCCCCTCACCCCTGAAGTCGCCCTTCTGCTCTCGGTCTCTGAATTCATTGCTCTGAGGCCCTCCTGTGAGTACGGTCATGCAGTGTTTACCCTTTGTTGATCATCTCGTTTCACTTAGCACAGAATCCTCAAGGCTCATCCAGGCTGTGGCATGGGTCACGACTTCCTTTTCAGGGCTGAATAATATTCCACACATATTATTCAATATTTTCAAAATGTATATAACTGTAGAGCCACCACCTGCAGTGCTAGCATCCCATGTGGGTACTGGTTTGAATTCTGGCTGCTCCACTTCTGATCCAGCTCTCTGCTATGGCCTGGGAAAGCAGTGGGAGATGACCCAAGTCCTTGGGCCCCTGCACCCAAGTGGGAGACCCAGAAGAAGCTCGTGGGCTCGTGGGTTCAGATCAGTGCAGCTCCAGCCATTGTGGCCATTTGGGAAGTGAACCCGCGGATGGAAGACCTCTCTCTCTCTCTCTCTCTCTGTAACTCTGCCTTTCAAATAAATAAATAAATCTCTTTTAAAAAATGTACATACTACATTTTGTTCATTCAGTTGTCTGTTGAAAGACACAGTTGCTTCCAATTTTGGGCTGCTGGGTATAATGCTGCTATGAACATGGATGTACGGATATCTCTTCAAGACCAAGACCTTGCTGTCAGTTCTTTGGGGCCTGTACCCAGAGCGGAGTTTCTGAGTCGTACAGTAATTCTGTGTGTACTTTTTTGAGGAACTGCCTTATTGCTTTCTATCAAAGCTGCATCCTTCTACAATGCTGTCCAAAGAGCCACAGGTGTCAGATTTCCCCTCTCCCACCAGTGCTCGCCTTGGGGGCTGTCGGCATAGTGGCCATGGTCCTCACGGGGTCAGGTGCTGTCTCCCTGTGTTTGGACTGGATTGGCGTTGCCATGGTGATTAGCGATATTGAGCATCTTCTCATGTGCTTGGTATTCATCTGACCTTTTTTTTTTTTTTTTTTTTGAGAGTTGACTGTTCCTGCCCTTGGCCCATATTTGAATCAGTTTGTTTTTTGTTGTTGGTTCTTGAGAGCTCTCTAAATATTCAAAATTTAAATTCCTTATCCTCAGATATATAACTTGCAAATAATACCTTTGACAGGGTTGATAGCGTCCTTTGATGCCTGAAAGTTTGATACTTTAATGAGGTCTACTTTATCTGTTTGCTTTTGTTGCCTGTGCCTTTGATGTCCTAGCCAAGAAATCATTTTTAAATCCCATCTCGTTAAGTCTTTGCCCTATCTTTTCTTCCAGGAGTTTTATAGCTTCAGCTGTTATGTTTAGGTTTTTGATTCATTTATTTTAAAGATTTATTTATTTATTCAAAAGGCAGAGAGAAAGAGAGAGACAGAGATATCTTCCATCTGCTTGCTTGTTCACTCCCCCAATGGCTGTGATAGCCTGAGCTGGGCCAGGCCAAAATCAGGAACCTGGAACTCCATCCAGGTCTCTCATGTGGGTGGCAGGGGTCAAAGTGCTTGGGGCATTCTCTGTTGCTTCTCCAGGCACACTAGCAGGAAGCTGGAACAGAAGTGGAGCAGCCAGGATTTGCACCAGCACTCTGATGTGGGGTGCGGATGGCCTAGGTGGCAGCTTTACCATTGACTACAATGCCAGCCATTCTGTGCTAACTTTTCTAGATGGTGTTGGGTAATGGGGTGATACAACTTTTTTTGGACCCATTTTTAAAAGTCTTCTTCCAGGCCGGCACCACAGCTCAATAGGCTAATCCTCCACCTGCGGTGCGGGCACCCCAGGTTCTAGTCCCAGTCGGGGCGCTGGATTCTGTCCCGGTTGCCCCTCTTCCAGTCCAGCTCTCTGCTGTGGCCCAGGAGTGCAGTGGAGGATGGCCCAAGTCCTTGGGCCCTGCACCCGCATGGGAGACCAGGAGAAGCACCTGGCTCCTGGCTTCTGATCAGTGCGGTGTGCCGGCCGCAGCAGCCATTAGGGGGTGAACCAACGGAAAAGGAAGACCTTTCTCTCTCTCTCTCTCTCTCTCTCCACACTGCCTGTCAAAAAAAAAAAAAAAAAAAAAAAAAGTCTTCTTCTAGGGGCTGGTGCTTGACATAGCAGGTAAAGCCATCCTATATAGGTGCTGGTTGGAGTCCCAGCTGCTCCACTTTTAATCTAGCTCTCTGATATGGCCTATGAAAGCAGTGGAAGATGGGAGACCCTGAAGAAGCTCCTGGCTTCGGATCAGCCCAGTTCTGGCCATTGCAGCCATCTGGGGAGTGAACCAGAAGAAGGAAGACCTCTCTCTGCCTCTGCCTCTCTGTAACTCTGACTTTCAAATAAATAAATAAGTCTTTAAAAAAAAAAAAGTTGGTACATCCCCACCTCCTTGGATCCCTCCTGTCCTTAAGGAGATGCCATGGTGGAGACCAGGGCCTCTCACAGCCTGGGAGAAGGTGGGAGGCGAGGAACTGGAAAGCCAGGTGCAGGGCCTTCCAGTGTGTTTGGATTTCCATGAAGAGCCTGGTGCTGCTGAGCTCAGCGACAGGTATGGGTGACATCAACTCGTTATTCTGGGCTGCAGGAGACTCTTGTAAGTGGGCCTCTCTGTTTGGCCCAGGAGCTCCTTATCACACGGATGACATCGCCTGGGAGATTTTTCACAATGCATCTCAGCAGTATACAGCTTTTCTGTTGACCAAACAGTTTTGTATCCAGCGTCTCATTCAGTTCTTAGAGAAACTCTGTGAGGAGACCAGGGCTGGGGCTATTGTCTCCATTCTCTAGATGAAGAAACCGAGGCTTAACTGGGTTGAAGAGCTTGCCTGGAATTTCCTGGGGATAAATGGATGGATGCAAGAATGCTAAAACCAGAGCCCTTAGTATCCAATTGAGCAACCTTTGTTTGAGGACTGGATGGAGAATGTGACTTTTGGAAACATCGTGAGGTGTGTTCTCCGACCACTGTGTCTTGCACTGGTGGTGTGGGATGGTGGGGCTATGGAGAAGGCACAGGTGTTCTTCCCACCTTTCTCTTCAAAAGAAGCAGTCTGAAATACATCTAAGGTGGCAGCACCATCGTCTGGTCTTGCTGAGTTTCTGATTCTAGCATTTCACATTTGAATGTTTGCTTATTAGAAGCTGTTTTGATGGATGTAGGAGTTTGAAGTTTGGAGTTAAGAATGGCCATTGTAGTCTTACAAGTATTTAAACTTCAACGTCTATTTGGTTTTGTTGAGGCAAAATCAAAATTCCTACAGTCAAGTAGGAAGTTCAGAGACAGTTGCCTTTAACATTTGCTTTGCCTTCTCCTTAATTATAATAGCCCAGAAGAACATACAGTAGGCAGATTCGACTTTGAAACTAAAATGTGCTGCTGTGTAAAACAAATGGCTGGCTTGAAAGAGTGGTTATAAGAAATGGGTTATTGGCAGGGACTTGCAGCATTGAAGTACTTGAAAGATGGTTGCTATAACTGTTTTGTCCTGCAAATTTAAGGAAAAGGTTGACAACTGTCCCCCATGCTGGGCTTTCATGGCTGGTATGGTACAGGGATTTTTTTTCAAGTTCAGGAGCCTGTGAACTTGGGTGCAGGGAAAGCCCCTATAATTTCACTAAACTCTAACTGAAACGAAGAGTATCCCTTGGTGACAAGTGTAGGCAGCAAACCTGCAGTAGGAGTACCGGCAACTTTGTCACCCACAGAAATCAAAATGTGGCTGAGGTAGCTCTCCCCATCATTTATACTTACATGCAAGGTGTTGGACCTTCAACTGAGTCTTGCTGGATACGTTCAATGTGTTCACATTTTATGTATTTTAAGATAGCGGGCTGGCAATTCACAATAGCCAAGACATGGAATCAACCTAAATGCCCGTCAACTGAAGACTGGATAAAGAAATCATGGGATACATACTCTATGGAATACTACACGGTGGTAAAAAAAAAAAAATGAAAATCAGTCATTTGCAATAAAATGGATGAATCTAGAAAATATCATACTTTGTGAACTAATCCAGTCCCAAAGGGACAAATACCATATGTTCTCCCTTATCTGTGATAATAGAGCACCTAAAAGGAAACCTGTAGAAGTGAAATTGATACTTTGAGAAGCAATGACTTGAACAGCCCTTGTCTTGACTGTCGAGGAACAGTTTTTTTTTTTTTTTCCTTAATGGAGAATGGGACTGGGAATGGGAGAGGGAGGAGGAGGTGTGGTGTGAGAAGGGGCAACAGGGTGGGTATGATGGGAAGAATCACTATATTCCCAAAGTTGTCCTTATGAAATTTGTACTCATTAAATAAAATGTTTCTTTGGGGCAAAAAACAAATAAATAAATAAATAAATCTTAAATAAAAAAAAAGATAGCGTGCTGGGTAGGAGTCCTGAGGCTTTCTCAGCTTGCTGAAAAGTGGTCAAGGCGCCCAGGTGTGATGTCATACATCTAGAGGGAGCAGTGAGGAGCCTCTGGGGCCTGCTGGGAAGAGCCCAACAGTGTCCTGGGGCCCAGTAGCTTGTCCTCTACATATTAGCTTTGTAGCCCTGGGCCAGTCACCTCGCGGCCTCCAGCCTGGCTTTCTGCGCAGTAAAACAGTGCCGAGACCTGCCTTGCTATTGCCAACACAGGCACAGGACTCATTCAGGGCGGGCCTGAGGGTGCGGCCACTTCTTGGGACACTCACACCCTGTGTCAGGGTGCCCTCAAGTTCCAGCCACTCGTCCCCTCCTGCTGTGCCCTGGGAAGCAGCAGGTGATGGCTACCATCCAGGAAGACCCAGATTTAGTTCCAGGCTCCTTCCTGGCTTTGGCCTGCCCCAGCCAGAATCTAGAGATAATCGTTCTATCTCTGTGTGTGTGTGTGTGTGTGTGTGTGTGTGTCTAAAAAGATAAGAAAGGAGAAGAAGGGGGAGGGAGATGAAGAATGGTTCCCACAATAGGAAGCCCTCAGAAAGCACCTCTCACCCCGCCACCTCCCTACTCTGTCTCCTCTTGTGTGACAGGAGAGGCGTTAGTGGCCGGCCCTGCCCAGGTCTCCCTTGGATGTGCTGTGATTCAGGGTCTCTGGCTGAGACCCCCACCCCGACCCCAGCCGGCGCTCTGTCGTGCAGTCAGAGCTGGTGTGTGGCTCCTTGGGGACAGCCGTCTTCCTTTCCTGGAGCAGCAGCGAGGACCAGAGGTGCCCGGGACTTGCCTGGCACTTCCGCTGCCCACCTTTGCTTCCCTGGCTCCCCTCCAGCCTCCAGCTCATAGGTTGGGAATGCGCAGGCGGAGCCGCTGCTCCCCAGAGCGCTCTGTGAGGCGGCCTCTGGGGTCACACGTTCCAACAGCAGCCGCTGCACTTGGCGTCTGGACCAACTGATAGCAGGCCTGGGAAACCCATCAATCCTTGTCCTTGCTGGCTCGGCAGCCCCTCGTCCACACGCTCTGCCTCTCCATCTGTTGTCGTCTCCATGGGAAAATGCAGCCGTGGTCGCGTTGGTGGAAGGTGCCCGAGTGACCAAATGCTTTCTTTGCACGGGAAGTCGTGACGTGTGGGCGCCGGCATGAAACCATATCCTGGACTCTTTGTTTTTTCTTAATTGAGCTCTGAATCAAAAAAGGCTTTGTGGTCACTGGGTGCAGATGACATGCATTGCGCTCTTCTCGGTCTTCGGACGGTCCTGGGCTCGGAGCCATGTTCTGTTTGAACTTGATTATTGTCAGAGGACATGAACACACACGGTGTGCCTGGCTGACTGCTGCACTGCTGGTCTAAATGAGAGCTCGAGTCTCGGCTTGATCATTCACCTGCACCCTGCCTGTGCCCTCCCTGGCCCAGCCCCCATGACAGCATCCACTCCAGCCCGAGCCCAGAATCTCATCCCTGAGCTCCCCACAGGCCACAGGGAGAAGTGAATGGGAGGGGCCTTTTTGCCCCAGAACAAGAGAGAGGGAGGAGTGCTGAGAGCTCTCTTGAGATGGACAGGGCTCCAGGCTCTCCTGTCTTTATGTCAAGGAGTGTGAGATGTAGGTGTGGGGCTGTGCTCTGGAGCAGGGCCCGCCCTTCTGGTCCAACCATTCAGGGTGTGTAGCTCACTTATGGCTGTGTGACCCTAGGCCTGTGGCTTAACCTCTTTGTGCATCAGTGGCCTTAATCGTAAAATAGGGGTGATAATGGTGCACAACTCGGGAGATTGTGTGGCCTGTATAAATCAGCGTGTAAACAAACCCCCAGAATGGTGCCTGGCACCAAGTGTGATCACACGTGGCATCGTTAGTGTTGTCAGGGGGCGACAGTGGGACTCCCTGTCTCTCGGCTGCCTTCCTGCTTGGGGCTGCTCCTTGTGCCCTGTTCCCCTGGGGTTGAGTGGGGGTGTCTGTGTGCAGGTGGTGGTGGGGCTCCGCAGTCCCTGCCCATTGCTTCTCTGAAGCTCTAGCTGCAGAGAGAGAAGCTGGGGAAAGCTGTAGGATGCCCACTTTCTGAAGGTCTGCACCGTGGCCTGTCCCGGATGACACCTGCCATTCGGGTGCACGATGGAATGATCTGGACTCCTCAAAGAGATTTCACACTGTGTTCAACCCAGGCCACTGCTGGACCCTTCTGTGTTCTACTGACACGAGCATGAACCCGGGGCAGGAGGGGTGGGTACATTTCATCGGAGGCTGAGTCACAGCAGTGGATGTGGGGGTCGGAGTCGGCAAGGTTGTCCCTGTCAGAGAGACTGAAGCACCATCAGCTCAGCCTGTGCCCAGGCACCTGGGCCTACACTGTCTGCCCGAGGACTTTGCACAGCAAGAAGGGAGCAAGCCAGGCTTCCTGTGGCCTGGGGAGTTAGGAACGGGCTGACTGCCAAGGGAAGGGCTGCCCGCCTGCCTCCCCCACCAGTCCTCCTGTGTGAATGTCTGTAGAAGGCTCGTGGTGCCGGTTAGCCTCCATTGGACAAGGATGGACGGACAGATGGAGATGGAGTCCGCTTGCACCATTGTAATACTAGAGAGAGAGCAGTAGGCACTCGGTACACGGTCACTGCTGCAATACAGACCCCACTCTTGTTTAGCACTAGAAGGAACAGGCCACGTGTTAGCCGTTCGGGAGTGGCTTCCCCTTAGAAGGTGAGCTTTGCTTGCACACTTTCTTCTCGGACCAAGAGGCCATCCTTCTCCAAGCCCTCTGCTGCTGAATGGCTGGGGCTGGAGTCTGGGCCTCCCTGCAGCTCTCTGATGTTACCATTTAATGGACGGGCACGCTGAGGCTGGAGGAGACCAGTGCCTGCCGCACAGCAGCCCTCCCGCCTTCACTTCTTAGTTCTCAGTTGGGTTCCCGTCTGCAGTGTGCTCTGCTCTGCCTTGTGCTGCCCACGTCTCCCAGGGTGGAGGAGGGGCAGTGACCTCATCCAGGCCCATCCACGGTGTGTGAATAGAGAGACTCCGGAGGGCCTCCGGGGAAAGCCGCCACCCTGTCATGCTGCCTGTAAACTGCTTCAAACCGGGCCCCAGGTCCAGCCCACCCTCATGTTTCCTGCCGAAGATGGAAATTGAGCACCGTCTAGCCACATGCCGCCCAGGCCCACCAGGCGCTCAGCAGAGCAGTCCTGGGACCGGAGGTTGGTCCAGTGGCTCTGAAGGGGGCTCCTGGGCTCCTGGTGCTGGGCAGGGGTTCCTTTCCCCCTGCTTAGGCAGCGTGGCAGGAGCTCTGCAGCCAGCTCAGGGAGAGGCCCTCCTTGCTGGGATTCCCTGGGGCCTGCGCTGCTGCGGGAACCCATGGGAAGCGGCTGAGAGCTCGCCCATGCTGATGAAGTTGGCTTTGAAAAATAAACAAGACCTTGCCCACGCAGGGATGAAGCAGACTTTAGATGTGGCTTTGGGAGTTGTCTTTCTTTCTTTTTCTTTTTCCTTCCCCTCTCCCTCTCCCTTCCTCTCTTCTTTCTCTCTCTCCCTCTGCCTCCCTCCCTCCCTCTTCTTTTTTTTTTTTTTTTAAGATTTATTTATTTAAAAGAGTTACACAGAGAGGAGAGGTAGAGAGGTAGAGAGGTAGAGAGAGAGAAAGGTCTTCCATCCTCTGGCCCACTCCCCAATTGCCTGCAATGGCCAGAGCTGGGCTGATCCAAAGCCAGGGGATTCTTCTGGGTCTCCCACGCGGGTACAGGGGCCCAAGGACTGGGGCCATCTTCTACTGCTTTCCCAGGCCATAGCAGAGAGCTGGATTGGAAGTGGAGCAGCTGGGACTAGAACCGGCGCCCATATGGGATGCCAGCACTGCAGGTGGCAGCTTTACCTGCTA
Organism: Oryctolagus cuniculus; assembly: GCF_051225735.1. Lineage (NCBI taxonomy): Eukaryota > Metazoa > Chordata > Mammalia > Lagomorpha > Leporidae > Oryctolagus > Oryctolagus cuniculus. Next base: position 54,064,346 of record NC_142867.1, on the reverse strand, counting down.
TGCCACAGCACTGGCCCCCGGCCCTCTTATTTTCTTTCCTCTTCCTCCTCCAACCTCTTCCTCCTCCTCTTCCCCCTCCCCTCACCCTTGCTCCTACTCCCTTCCTCCTCATCTTCTTCTTCTGGTTTAGTTGAATGAGTAACAGATGTGAAACACCCTCACATGGGCTTTAGTCCCTTTGAAAGTAGGTCCATAGCTTGTCCAGACAACCGTGAGTTCTCTGTAGTGAGAGCAAATTTAATAACTCTTTGTAAAAGGCATTATCATTTACAAAATGCTTTCCACATGCACTGAGTGTATGTGACTATAATATGTAAACTTTCTTTTAAGGTTATCATGTTTAAAATTCATAGACACACTCTCCACTCTGCCTGTAATACAGTAGAGGTTTTCAGTGTCTGGGCCTCAGTCTACGTACCTGAAAAATGGGGATGATACGAGAGACAGGAAGGGAAGGCACCTCTCTGCCTCTGGCACCGAGCGGGAGTGTGAGGAGTGGGCGCTGAGCTGTCCCTGAGAGTTCGGGCAGCTCAGGGGCACCCAGCACAGGTGGTAGAACTCCAGACCTCAACTAAGGGAGGCTTCCTGCAGAGGCGGTGGGCCAGGGGGTGAGGAGGGGCCTTTCCTGAGGCCTGCGCTCCTGCCCCTGGCTCCCAGCGTGACTGGAGGGATCCCTGGTCTACCTGGGGCGCAGTCTCTCAAGGGCAGCCTCTGAGTGGTGAATTGCATTTCGAGAGAGCAGCGACTTGGACTTGTTCCTGCTGTCTCCATCTGCTCCCAGAGGGCCCCCCTTTCTCTCTGCCCCGCCCCCTTCCCACCTGGTTTGCCTGTCCTTTATCTTCTTGCTGCCTGTCTTTAACCCCATGGAGCTGTTTGGGCTTTCATTGTGAAGGGTTTTCTGTTTCTTGTTCCTGGTAAAAAAAAAAAAAAAAAAAAAACACTCTGATTCACTAAACTGAATGCAGAGTCACAGGGGAGCATCTCCGAGACTGTTGTAATTTTTGGTCATGTGCTTCGGTTTGGGTTTTCTCCATTAAATAATGTGGGAACCATCCTGGCCAGGGCTCCCTCCAGGGCTGAGGTCTGTGCCTCCACTGTACGCTGGGGTAGTAACTCTTCCCGCTCTGGGAAACTGCGGCAGCCACGTGAGTGTGGAGACCGAGTCCAGAAATCGGCAAGCCTCCAGGCCTTCTGATTACCCCGAAGATAAGCTGATGGTCCCTGCATGGTCCCAGCCATGGTTCTTGACTTTTCTGGAAGAGACTCCAGATTGATTCAGACCCTGTGGCTTTGAAAGGCCTGTACCAGGGGTTCCTTGGGCTGGAACAGGCCCTGCATCAGCGGCTGCTGGGAGAGGTGGCCAGGTATTCCCGGGTCAGGGGAGGCAGGGGTTGTCTGCGTTTCTCTTGCTTCTCCACGCTCGCTGGCATCTGGCAGGTGCTTCCCGGAAAGCCTGCAGGCCCCCCACTGCCTGCGAGGGTGGGACTCCCACAGCTCCCTCCCTGGCTCCCCTCCGCCTTTCTTTACTTCCCACTTGGGCCCCCATCCCAAGGGTAGGGGCGGTTCCCAGGGGGGAAGAAGTATGGGGTGCCGGGATGCCCAGAGGGAGCTCCCACACCCTCTACCGCTGGCCACGTTCAGCGTGGCTGCTGCTCAGCCTGCTCCTCCCGCCTGTCACCCGTCTTGCTGCCTTGAGCCTCACTGTCCAGTGTGGCGGTCCTGAACAGCGTGGGCGAGGCCCTGGAGCTGTGCTGTGCGCGGGAGATGGTCACCTGCTTACAGAGCTGTAGTGTGGGAAGACGACTGTGACAGAGCTCATTCATCCTTTCTATGTGGATGTATGTTCCAGTGATGGTATTTTGGAAATACTGGATTAAATAAAATTTTTAAGTTAATTTTACCTGTTTCTTTTTTACATTTTTAAATATTTTTTTACAAAATGTGGCTACTAGGAAATTTAAGCTTACCTGGATGGCTTACATTATATTTCTAATGCAGTATTTTTTTTAAAGGATTGATTTATTTATTTGAAAGAATTACAGAGACAGAGAGAGATCTTCCAGCTGCTGGTTCACTCCCCCAGATAGCTGTAATGGCCAGGGCTGGCTTGAGCCAGGAGCCAGGTACTTCATCTGCATCTCCCACATGTGTGGTAGGGGCCCAAACACTGGAGCCACCTTATACTGCTTTCCCAGATCATTAACAGGGAGCTGGATCCGAGGTGGAGCAGCTGGGACTTGAACCAGTGCCCATATGGGATGCCGGCAGCTTTCCCTGCCACGCCACAACGCCAGCCTTGGTGCAGTGATTGCTAACTGATGTCCTCTCGGGGGTCCTGGGAAATATTTGGAGATAATTCTGAGTGCCATGCCAGGGGGAGGGAGGTTGTTGCTAACATCCAGTTGGTCGAGGGTAGGATGATATTAAATGCCCTACCACGCACAGGAACTTCTGTAACCAAAAATGCTTCTGGCCCCAGAATGTCAATAGTGTTAAGATGGAGAACCCAACTCCTGCTGGACTGAGCTGTTCTCCCACTTTGGGTGAGTCAGTCTTCTCTTATTGACACTGATTCCAAATGGAACATAACAAGCATGGTGCTGGAGTCAAATGCCTACGGCCACAGATGGGTTTTAGCATAGCCTAGTCTCATGTCCTCATCTGTGAAATGGGCGTAACAGTACTTGCTTTACAGGAGTCTAGTCAGGACCCAATGAGATTCACCACGGATTGTGGTGTGCCTGACACAGAGTAGACCTCCAATAAAAAGTATCTATTGTTGTTAAGAAGCAGTGTCTCTTATTAGCTTTCTGAATCCTACTGGGATCTCTTTGTACCTTTTAGATTCCCTATGAGTACCAGACACTAAACAAATTCCTCTCCCTCCTTCCCTTCTTTCTTGGTTCACAGCATCACTCCTGCTCCTACTCTGAGAATCTAAGTTGGTTGCACTTCCTCCTCCTACCCATTGCCCAAATTTGTCGTCGCCTCTCCTGTATGTGATAGGAATATCTCATCCAAACCCTGCTTTCCAGTTCCACCCAGTGGGACCTCACCACCAGCCCCAGAGTGGCTTCCTTCCAGGTCCTTGTCTCTGCTCTTCCCGAGGCCCTTGTGTGGAAGGGTGGTGGGCTCCATCCTTCCGGGAAACGTCCGTGTCCCTGTCTGCTGCAGAGGGCGTCCCTGTGGACAGCAAATGTGATGTGTCCACCTCGATTTCCCCGGCACCCAACGTGGCACCTGGAAGAAAGGTGCTCACTGGGTGTTTTTTGAGTCAGTGAACAAACAAATGAATGATAACTCTCTCTTTCCCCTTGGCTTGTGGGTAGAGTCAGGTACTACAGGCAGCAAGGCTGTTGTTTCCCGAGTGCCTTCTTTTCTTTTTTTTTTTTTAAGATTTATTTTTTTACTTGAGAGTCAGAGTTACAGAGAGAGTAGAGGCACATAGAGAGAGAGAGGGGTCTTCCATGTGATGGTTCACTCCCCAGATGGCCACAGTGGCTGGAACTGCGCTGATCCAAAGCCAGATGGCCACAGTGGCTGGAACTGTGCCTATCCGAAGCCAGGAGCCAGGAGCTTCTCCCGGGTCTCCCATGCAGGTACAGGGGCCCAAGGACTTGGGCCATCTTCTACTGCTTTCCCAGGCCATAGCAGAGAGCTGGATAGGAAGTGAAGCAGCTGGGGCTAGAACCGGTGCCTATTTGGGATACTGGCGCTTCAGGCCAGGGCTTTAACCTGCTGTGCCACAGCGCTGGCCCCCCAAAGTGCCTTATTTTCTTCAACAGTTCAGCAACCCTTAAAAGATGCCCTCACATACCTTATCACCCCGGCAACTGCTCCCCGACTTTGAGCTGGGGGAGCAATTTGATCCCTAGAGGGTCACAGCAATGACGCAATAGACCTAGATCCCGGAAGTCCCGCCTTCCACATGTGTACTCCCTCTGCCAGCCTAAGGACGATGACCAAGCCATGGCTGAACTCCACTGGCCCAGGCCTACCCTTGGGGCGGGCGGCCTGGATGCCTTCCTCTTGGTGGCAGAAAGAATTCCCATGCGGCTGTGCAGAGAGGCTCTGCAGAAATGTGCCCCCAGCAATGCTCTGATTAAAAAAATACACACCTTGTTCTTAGGCGTCTGTCGCATGGCACTCGTGGGCAGCAGGGCGGGCTAGGATGTCTAGACACCGAAAACCCTTTCATTACACGCCGCTGGCAGTGGAAGGAGACCCACTGGGAGTTCCCAGGCATGTCTGAGTAGTCCCTTGTCTTTTGTGGCAGCCGCAGATTGAGTCAAAAGGTAGTCCGCTGTTGAGGATGGGTGCTCTGACCTGGAAGGCCCCGGGGGAGTTCGAGGGAGCTGAAGGGATTTGCCTTCCTCCTGGTGTCTAGGGGGCCCCAAGGCTCCTTTGCTAGGGGAAAACTCCGCTCTGCCGGTGCACTGGGGTTTGTCTTCTGGAGCCACAGGATTCTGACCTTTCCTACACAGCTGTCCTGTGTACGTCAGAACGGATGTATGCCCCACCCTGAGCAGTAGATCCATACGGTCGACCAAATGGGTTTTCCCTTGGGAAACTTGAGGATCTGCTGTCACTTCTAACTAGCTTTGTGAGATCTGCAGTTCTTTCCCCAGGTTAAGTTATTGCATTGGTAAAAGGTGAGGAAAGCCCTACCTTTTTTTTTTTTTTTTTTTTTTTTGCACCTTTGGCTCCTTACCCCAAAAGCTTATACTTTGAAGCACATTGTTTAACACACAAGATTTGCCTCTTCTAGATTACAATATCTTCCCTCCATTTACAAATCTAGAGCCACATCACTGTCAGCAGTGTTTCTAATCAGGATAATTTGTGTTCACACCAAATTGATGGGAAAATTAAGCGAGAGTGGGGGTTAATAGCTTGGGCCCATAGCTGGACAGGTCTGGGTTTGAAACCCAGCTCTGCCTGTGCCAGATCAGTGTCTTTGCCTGGTGACACCTTAGCTTCTTCTTCTTTTTTTTTTTAAGATTTATTTATTTATTTGAAAGAGTTACACACAGAGAGAAGCGGAGAGAGAGAGATCTTCCATCTGCTGGTTCATTCCCCAGTTGGCCGCAACGGCCGGAGCTATGCCGATCCAAAGCCAGGAGCCAGGAGCTTCTTCCAGGTCTCCCACATGGGTGCAGGGGCCCAAGGACTTGGGCCATCTTCTACTGCTTTCCCAGGCCATAGCAGAGAGCTAGATCAGAAGTGGAGCAGCTGGGTCTTGAACCGGCGCCCATATGGGATGCCGATGCTTCAGGCCAGGGCGTTAACCGGCTGTGCCACAGTGCCGGCCCCAACACCTTAGCTTCAATGCCCTCAACTGAAAGAGGGAAGCTTGTTCTTATCTCGTGGTTGTTTCTCCCACATTCAGTAAGAAAAGACATGTAAAAGGCCAAGGCAGAATGTTTGTAAATATCAGCTATGATATTTCAGTTAGACAGTGTGCATCCTCATTTGGAGTGAAGGTGTGATTTGATTTGTTTATCCCCATGACAAATTTTTTTTGACAGAGTTATAGACAGTGAGAGACAGAGTGAAAGGTTTTCCTTCCATTGGTTCACTCCCCAAATGGCTGTCATGGCCAGCTCTGCGCCAATCCGAAGCCAGGAGCCAGATGCTTCTTCCTGGTCTCCCATGCGGGTGCAGGGACCCAAGCACTTGGGCCATCCTCCACTGCACTCCCGGGCCACAGCAGAGAGCTGGACTGGAAGAGGAGCAACCAGGATTAGAATCCAGAGCCCATATAGGATGCCGGCTCCACAGGCAGAGAATTAACCAAGTGAGCCACGGCGCCGGCCTGTGTGACAAATCTTTACTGCTCCTGCTAATGATCAGGGACTGTCCTGGCCCCTGGGGCAACAGAGAGCCAGTGAGCAAGAGAGGCAAGGCCCTGTCCTAGTGGAGCTTATGTTCTAGAGAGAGAGACACACACACACAGTGCCCTAGTTAACAAAAAAGAGGTGTAGGGGGCCAGCGTTGTGGAGCAGTGGGTTAAGCACCACCTGTGATGCCAGCATCTCATATTAGAGAGCCACTTCAAGTCCCCCTGCTCCACTTCCAATCCAGCTCCCTGCTAATGGCCTGGGAAAGCAGTGGAAGGTGGCCCAAGTGTTTGGGCCCCTACACCCATGTGGGAGACCTGGATGAATTTCCCAGCTCTCGGCTTCTGCCTAGCCCAGCCCTGGCCACTGGGATCATCTGGGGAGTGAACCAGCAGATGGAAGTTCTGTCTCTCCCTCTCTCCCTGTAACTTTGACTTTCAAATAAATAAATTTTTCTAAAAAGTAGATGGAAATATTTGCAAACATTTATTATACTGTTTGGAAAGTTGGATATTTAATATGGAGAAAAATCAGAATGGGCCCATATATTTTCTGTGATAGATTTCTTTTTATTGTATAAGGAAATAGCAAAATGTCTATTTTAAGGGGAAGAATGTTCCAGGCAGAGGGCAAAGGAAGTGAAAAGGGCCTGTGGCTGAGTGAGTCCGTTACAGCTGGAAAGCAGGTGGGTGTGGGTGGTGTGGAAGGAGCTGAGAAGCCAAAGGTTAAAGCCACACAGGGCTTTGCGTCCATGATAAGGTCTCTAGCACAGGAAAACATGGGAGGACGTGAGCGGGAATCACACGATCTGACCTCAGGAAGACCGGCAGCTGTTCTGTGGAGGACAGCCAGCAAGGGGTCGCAGGTGGGAGAAGCGACACCAGGCAGAAGCCCTAACGCTGGGGCAGGATGAGGGTGACAGTGTCTCGGATAGGGTGGCAGCACGCCAGCTGATGAGAGCTGGGTGGCTTCCGGATGTGTTCTGAAGGCAGAGTCCATGGGATTTACTGCCGGGTTGACAGAAGAGGAGAGGAATGAAGGTTGATTCCAGATTCTTGGACTCGGCAGCTAGAAACGTCGACGTGCATTTACCAAGCGAGTAGTGCCGGGGTGGGGATCAAGGGCTGGCTGTAGATCCGTCCCGTGCAGGATACTTAATAGCCCAGCTGGAGATGTCCCTGGCAGCTGGCTGTGGCACTCTGGAGGAGTTAGGACTGGGGTAACCTTGAACGTTGTCAGTGTGTAGGTGGTGTTTAAAACCATGGAAGTCGATGGGGTCACGGTCAAGGTGCAGAAGTGGAGCAGACGAGTGGGAGCAGCAGGAGGGCCTGAGCTGCTGCAGGCAGGCACGAGCCCAGAGAGTAGGTGGGCGGCTTCAGATGCGTGGCTTTCTCAGCCTCTCCTTTCTTTTCCCTCTCCTTGCCCTCTTTGTTACTGCTCTGGAGCCAGTTGTCCTGCAGTAGCCCCTTCATTCTATTGCAAACCCGTAATAGCGGAGGGCAGAGGGATGTGCAAAGTCTGTGGTCTGACAGCTGAGGCCCTCCGTGATCGTGTTCATTCTCTCTCTCCTGCCAGGATTTGCCTCCCCCTAGCCCCCACCCAGCCTTCCCCGCCATCCCCGGCCCCTGCACACTTCAGCCCGGCCTGAGCTCGCCACTGCCCTGCAAACCTCCCCATTCGTTCTCAGCCCACCGTTCCTTCTGGCTCTCCAAACACCAGCCCCAAGTCTCTACTCACTGACCCTCTCCTGGAGGGACTGTTTTTTGACCAAAGGCACCAATCTGTTTCATCTCCAGATGTCCACAGTGGTTCGCAGGGAGCACTGATCAATCTGGCGTCTGCTGTATGGGGGGTTCTTCTCTTATCCCTGGCTAGCCAGTCAGCTTCCCAAGGTTAGGGAACAGAGCCTACAACCCCAGTGAGCCATCTCACCATCCCTTGGATACCTGGGGAGGGAGGGAGAATACTAACGCTTGACCATAAGGGCCTAGAAGGGTTTACGTAGAATTACCAGCATGGACTCTGTAATCAAGGTCGAGTCATTTACCTCCCCAAGCTCCCGTTTCCTAAAACCAAGACAACATGCATTTCTTACAGTGTGCCTGGCACGGTTCTAGTACCTCAGAAGCAGGTAACACGTGGCGCTCCATTCTGATTATCTGTTAGCAGTGTCACTGTTCCCAGGAGGGAGGACAGATGTCAGCAAGGTGGGACAGGGTTGGCACTGGTCATTGCACACTCTGAGATGGGCAGTGAAGTGAAGGGCTCTCCTGTGGGCAGGGCCGCCAGGCTGGATGTGGCTCACACACCCTGACTTTAGGATACTTAGGATACTTAGGGTTTGGGGGGTACCACGGGGCATGAACAGCACCCGGAGACTGTACAAGCCTGGACCAAATTGCAGGATTGAAGGGTGTGCTTATAACTCCCAAAGTAGGCAGCCAACTCAGCACACCTACGAGGCCAAGCACAGAAGGGTTGTCAGTGAGACTGTCCCCAAACTGAGACCCTGTGGTGTCTGGTTACAGGTGCTACACCAGCAGGAGGGCGCCAGCTGTGGCCCGAAGAGAAGGGCAAAGTGGGCCTTTCTCAGAGGCACTCCTGTGTGTATTTGTAACGGGGTGTGCTCAAGATAAAGAGGAGTCGAGCCCTGTCAGTCAGATGAGACTTAGCTCCCTGCCTGGGGCAGTTTTGAAGTCCCCCAGAAAAGCCCTCTCTGGCCAGCCTTCTCTCCTGTAGCCTTCCACAGCTAGAACCCTAGGTGACCACATCGCCGCTGAACCCCCGCCCCCCCCCCGCCCTAGTGCTGCTCCGTGGGAGGGGGGGTGGTGGCTGTGAGGCCAGGCCCCCAAGGGAGCCCCACCCTTGGCATGAGTCGTGACCCACGACTCTAAGCAAGCTGTTTTCACTTGTAACCCAGTGACAGGCGGGGACTTCCTGCTCGGGTTTAGCTAAGAAGCTGGTGCTGAGGGCCAGTGAGGCTGTAGAGCCACCCCAGGAAGTGTGGCAGCACGTTGCTGGCACCGGAGCCCTGCCCTGGGGAACTGGCTTGCAGCTCAGCGTGCTGGGAGGGCTGCCGCCGCCAGGGACACAGCCCCGTGCATGACCTCCGGTCACCCGGCTTTCCGCCAGGGCCGCCAGCTTATCAGAGCCTTGCATTGTCCGAGCGTAAACCCCAGCTGCTGTGGCACCTGCCACTGCGGCTTCCCGGGGCTGCACAGGCTCAAGCTCCGTCCGGCCCGTGGGTGTCCACCCCAGGGAAGCAAGCTAGCTCGGCCCTGCATACAGCTTGGTCCTCCTGCGCAGAAGCCCTGTGAACTCAGCCTCAGCCCTGCTCCGGGCCTCACTTCCTTGGCCTTTCCTTCTAGACGGCACTGACCTCGGGGCACACGCTGCCTGGGTTCCAATCCAGAGTTGACTGCTAACTTGTTCACGTGGCCTGGAGATGTTTCTTTCTTTCTTTCTTTCTTTCTTTTTTTTTTTTTTTTTTTTTTGACAGGCAGAGTGGACAGTGAGAGAGAGACAGAGAGAAAAGTTTTCCTTTGCTGTTGGTTCACCCTCCAATGGCTGCTGTGGCCGGCGCACCGCGCTGATCCGATGGCAGGAGCCACGTGCTTCTCCTGGTCTCCCATGCTGGTGCAGGGCCCAAGGACTTGGGCCATCCTCCACTGCACTCCCGGGCCACAGCAGAGAGCTGGCCTGGAAGAGGGGCAACCGGGACAGAATCCGGCGCCCCACCCGGGACTAGAACCTGGTGTGCCGGCGCCGCAAAGCGGAGGATTAGCCTAGTGAGCCACGGCGCCGGCCCTGGAGATGTTTCTTACCCTGTGTCTCCACTTCTTAGCTCACAAATGGGGACAAGTAAGGGCCCCTTGGTCAAGCTGCTTACCTTTTCCTTGCTTGTCCAGCGAGGATGATGCCAGCACTTTCCCAGGGCAGGTGCGAGGGCGAATTCCTCCCAGCGACGAGAGCAGTGGCTTGCAAGTGGGAAGCTCTGCTGTTGTGATCATCCTTCGCGGGTGGGGGTGTGCCGGCCAGTCAGCAGCCGACCCCCACCTGCCAATTCCGCACTGGCTGCTGCCCTCTGCCCCTGCGTGGTGTCTGTGCGCCCAGCCCCCAAGGGGAGCAGAGGCAGGATCCGGCAGCAGACACCAAGCCTGCAGACTGCCAGCCCCTGGCCTGTCCCTGGTCCCCTCAATGTCTCCTCTGGGACTGATTCCCTCACACGTTCTTGGCCCGGGCCCAGCATACCCTGTGTTTGAGGCTGGAGGATTCTCTGTATCACCAGGAAGTGAGTTGTGCTTGCTGGCGTGTGGTAGAGCGAGAGCCCTGTGTGAGCTGGGCCACCCTCGCCCCTGTGCCCTGACTGTGGGCAAGCCGGCCATCGCCCCCACCATGCACCCTTGAATACAGAGCTGCTTTTCCAGGGTCACGTTTGTCCTTTCCGCTAACGTGGAGGCCTAAACACAGCTGAGCTTATCTGTACAATGGATTTCCTGCTGGCCCTGCCCCAGTCCCCGCTGGGTAATAATTTCTGTTGCCTGAACACAGTTACGCTGACATCGGTGATGGTCGGTGGCCTTGGCAGACCCCAGGGCCCCAGTCTGGGTGGGAACCTGCAGACCCTGACCCCAGTTGATGTGCGCCGAACTCCCCAGTGGAGGACAGAGAGCCGGAGCCCGTGCGTGGGGAGGGTGTGTGATGGTCATTTCCCCATCAGCAGCCAATCAAGGCCCAGTGTATGCCAGGTCCTGCCCTGGGCTCTGTGCCCGCAGAGTGCAGAGGACATGGAGCAGCTTTGGCGGATGGGCACATGGATGGACTGTGGGTCAGGCCCCCAGAACTTAGTTCTGGGCAGCAGGAAGGCCTGCTGGGGCTTGGCGGGGAGGGACGCAGGTATTTCAAAAAGCCCACAAAAAAATAAGATTACAAGATAATTTTATTCTCATGCAAAAAAATTGAAATTTATACATGAGGGGTCCTCAAAAAGTTCATGGGAAATGCTGGTTATGAAAAAAACCCTGTGTGGGTTTCAAATCGCTTTGCACCTAAGTGAACATGTCTTTGCCCTCCTTCCATGAACGTTTTGGAATGCCCGTGTACGATCTGATCTGGGGGCTTGAGGTGGGTGTCGGGCTGAGTTTTAAGGAAAACACTTCTTTCTAGGATAGGGTCCTGGGCAGCAGTAGACAGCAGATGGGCTTGGGGAAGCAGAGTCCCTCTAGGCCACCTGGTCTCATCCCTTTGCATCTGTGGCCTGGGCGGACATGCCCAGCGCCCAGGGCGTCAACAGGGTCCACCCAGGGAGGGGAGGTGCTCTTCTCTCTAGCCCCTCTGCCCAGGCGTGTGGCTACATGGTGTCCAGCCCCGGGTCAGGATGCTGAGTTCCCACGCTAAGCCTAACAGGCAAGTTCAGAGGGGAGCCGGCCCTGGCGCCTGCCAACGGCCTTGATAACATCTGTGCCGAATTTTCTCTCTGGATAGAATCGAGCCCGTTGGTGTTGGCCGTGACTGGTCTCTCTGAGGTTTCAGGCCCTGCAGCTGTGCCGGGGCCTAGGAGGGTGGGAAAGCGGAGCTTTTGCTGATAGATTGCAGGTTTAGCCAGGAGGGCAGGAACCCCACCCTGGCTACTGTTTCCACGCCAGATGCACGGCAGCCCCTTGCCCCGTGGGAGCGGGATCTGCTGTGCCTGGGGAGCGGCACTGGGACAGACCTGGAGGACAGGGGCTGTGGGGGGCTCTTCCTGCCCGCCCTCACCCTACGTCCTCCCGCCCCCAGCAACCCCTAGCCCCGGAATGACAGAACTCAGCAAACAGGAAAAGATGCACTAATGGCAAAGAAATGCAGTGAGTGTAGACTCTGCCCCCAAGCCTGGCTCACTCGCGCTGGGCTTGGAGTGGCGCTGGGGTGGGCCGTCACTGTCTGGCTATGTGTGTGTGTGGCAGCAGCTCCGGGTGCGCGATAAGGAGCGGAGCTGGGCCTGCTGGCTCCATCTGGACGGTTGGCCAGCGGCTCGCACACCCACACACTCCCCGCCGGGCTCTGGGGTGAACTGTATCTCAGCGCTGACTTCATTTCCCCTAATTGGGTGTCCACAAACTCTCTGGAAGGTTCCAACCAGTAAAGCACACTGATTGTGGTGTGGGCGCTCCTGATACATTTGTTTGCACGCTCCCCTTGGGGCCCCACTGACTGATAACTGGGTGATGGAATATTTGCTCGGGGAAGGGGACTGTATTTCTTTAAGATAAGGTTTGATCCTGAGCCGAAGTCTCCGGACGCCTGCCCTGCCGAGCAGCGAGGAGGAGCGGGTGCAGACCCCGTGCCGGTTGCCTGGCTGGGGCAGCGTCAGCTGTGTGGACCTCCTGGCCCCAGGAAGGAGTGTCTTCCCATTCATTCAGTCGCAGCATTGCCGTTTTCTTT